>NW_027445063.1:0-300000 GCF_048569485.1 Anomaloglossus baeobatrachus
GGGTGTTAGGTATCCGATATCGGTTCACTGTAGCCTGTTGGATGAAATTGCCCGCTGCTCCCGAATCAATGTGAGCCTCTGCCGGGAACCGGGTCTTCTTCGTCGTCACCTGGACAGTCTGTCTAACTGAGACTGAGGGGGTTCCAGTACCTAGGGTGGCAACTCCAACCAACCTTAGGCCTTGGGGTCTCCCTGGTCTCTCAGGGTAAGAGCGAAGCAGGTGTGTACTGCTTCCACAGTAGAAGCACAGACCCAGGGCGAGCCGCTCTGCTCGGCGTTGCTTTGCTAGTCCCAGATGGTCTATTTCCATAGGTTCGGGAGTAGAATCGCAGGATGGCAGTGGCGGGGGAACGGTGGACCTTTGCGGAGTGGAGATGTGACGGGTTGGTCGCCTCTCCTGGGATACTTCCTTGGATCGTACCTGAAAACGAAGATCGATCCGGGTTGCTAGAGAGACTAGAGCATCCAAAGTACGAGAACATCACGACCGACTAATTCATCCTTGATGCAGCCGGAAAGGCCCTCCCAAAAGGCTGCCTTCAATGCCTCGTTGTTCCATCCTGACTCAGAGGCAAGCGTACAGAACTGGATGGCGTACTGACCAACCGTTAGGGTTCCTTGGCGTAGCCGGAGGAGCGCAGAGGTAACCGCGGTGGTGCGTCCTAGTTCATCGAAAGTGCTACGGAAGGCCTGAAGGAATTCCAGGATGTCGGTAGTCACTGGGTCCTCATTCTCCCACAAAGAATTTATCCAGGCCAATGCTTCGCCTTCCAGGTGGGACATCAGAAAGACCACCTTTGCTCGATCAGAGACAAAGAGGTGTGGAAGCAACTCGAAATGTGGGGAACATTGATTCAGAAAACCTCTACATGTCTTGGGGTCCCCAGCATAACGAGGCGGAGCAGCTAGGTGGAGTTGCGACGCCGAGGAGGGAACAGATGCGGCTGTAGTCGCGGTTGGTTGCGTCGATGAGGATGTGGCTGTGGTCTGTAATGTGTACAAACGGTGGTCCACAGACGTCAAGAAATTCAGTATGCGGGTTAGGGTCTCATGCTGTCGCACCAGTTCCTGGCGCAGTTCAGCTAGTTCAGACGTTTGTGCTCCGGTGGAATCCATGGCCTGATCAATCTGTTATGTCCTGGTGGTGGATCCTCTAGGCCGTGCACCAGCCTCCCCCAGGGAGGCAACCCGGAGCTAACCCCTGTACAGGGACTGTCCTGATCACCCCACCAGAGGACTTAGATGCACGGTAGCCGGAGTACTAGTGGTGCAGGACCAGCGTTCTTCAGGAGACTGGTAGAAAGATGTCTCTGGGGCCACAGAGTTCCTGGAGGCAGTGCCGATGACGGAGATCAGGTTCTGGTGCCGGGTAGGAGCATCAGGCGGGATCTGGGTCCTGCTGGACGTGAAGGCTGAGATCACCAGGTGAAGTCGGGGATCGGAGACGGGTTCCGGCTGAAGGAAGATGATGGGATTCACAGCCAACAGTCACCGGAAGAGTTCCTGGGTAATCAGTAGTTAGGACCGGGTTAAGGTGGCAGGGCTGGCTGCGAAAGAGACAGGGTTAACAGGAGACAAGGTACGAGGGGACCTGAACACCTAGCTAAAGTAATACGTTGATCAGGCGCCGCCCACATGGAAAGGGAAGTCTTATATACCCTGCACCTGTATCAGCCATATCCAGTTTCAGGAGTGCTGGGCCTATAAAACAAGGTGAGTGGGCGCGGTCCCGCCCTATACACATGCATAAGCCTAGGGGCCAGAGGCAAACACAGGAGACCGGGGACAGGACGCAGGGGAGCACGAGCGGGAGCAGCGGCCGCGATCGGGGAGCACGTGGACCGGATCAGTAGGTAAGGAGTGGTGTCGTGACACCGAGACCGGATCAGCGGGTAAGAAGCGGTGCTGGTACACCGGGAGCGTGACAACACATGAGCGCCTTCTTGCTGCAATACCTACAACATGACCCTCGGATTGTCAGAATTCGAAGTAATGCTGACTACTGGGTTGCCACACTCTTAGATCTCCAGTACAAGAGAAAATTTGGCAAAATAATTCCTGCCACTGAAAGGGACGCACGTATGCAGGAGTATCAGCAGAAGCTGTTACAGAATCTTAGATCGGCTTTTCCACTAAACACCAGTGGTGCACAGAGTGAATCTCACAGTAGTATCTCCAAGTGAACATCGATGCCATGACTGTGCAACTGGAGCCTTGCTCATTTTGGGCTTCCAATCTGGAAAATGGCCTGAGCTCGCCACTTGCGCCTTGGATATCTTGACGTGTCCCGCAGCCTGCGTTCTCTCGGAACGTGTCTTCAGTGCTGCTGGTGGTGTGCTGACAAATAAGCGCATGCGTCTGTCCAGTGACAATGTGGACAGACTAACGTTCATCAAGATGAACAAGTCATGGATCCACAAGGACTTTTCTACCCCTGTGTCATCCTGGGGAGACTAAAGGCTTGTGGATTTTTGAATGTGCTTCATGAAAATAAGCATATTAAGTTTGCAACTGTGGGACAAGTGATGCCACTTAAGTGGTGACTGTGTCCAAATATTTGGAAAAAATGGAGACTCTTGTTTGAGTCCCCTTGCTGTGTTTTATATGATTTTAGAAGGGCATGACATCCCTATATCTATGTCTCCTCCTCCTTTTACTCGTCCACCTCTTTTCTTTTCACATGAGTTTATGTACTTGTCACTTTTCCATGTGTTCGTTGTGTCTTCTGAGTAGTTTGTCACCTTTTGGACACCTTAGAAGGTGTTTTCTATATGTTTGTACGTGTTTGTGTTTGCCTGCCATTGTTTTCAATGGTGTTCGACTGTGTTCGAAAGTGTTCGACGAACCGAACACGAACACTAGGGTGGTGGCTCATCTCTAATGGAGACACCTTCTTCAGGGGGCAGCACAACAAATTACAGTATTAACTGATCACTGAAACTTGGAATTTATTAGATCAGCTAAATGTCTGTCCCCCCGTCAAGCACGTTAGAGCCTGTTTCTTAATCAGTTCAACTTCATTGTATCATATAGGCCGGGTTCCCGTAAAAGTAAAGTTCCTGCTTTATCCAGAATATATGCTAATGACTGTCACTTCAAGTCCTCCCAAGCCCATTTTACCGCAATCCAAGTTTGTGGGTTTAGTCCATAATAGGGATTTATTAGAAGAAATACGAGAGGCCTATGATTCTGACTCTTTCTTATCTCAACCATCTGGCAATGTCCATTTAGTGTTCAAAAACAAGGTCTAGACCCATGGGCAACAATTATATATACCGAAAACAATGAGATTGAAGATCTTACAATTGGTGCATGACTCAAAAATGGCAGGTCATAGAGGTGTACATAAGACCCAAGAATTATTGTCTCGTTTCTTTTGGTGGCTCAATTATCAAAAAGATGTGAGCGGATATGTTACATCCTGTGACATTTGTGCCAGATGCAAGACACCTTGGGCCTCACCCACAGGGTTGTTACAACCCTTACCAGTCCCTTCTCGCCCCTTGGGGTCTGTTTACATGGACTTTATTGTTGATCTACCTTCCTCGAAATGAAAAAATACATTCCTGGTAGGGGTTGATCGACTCACTAAAGCTGCGCATTTTATTCCAAGTACCGGTTTACCATCTGCTAAGGCCACAGCAGATTTAGTAATTAACAATGTATTCCGTCTCCATGGGGTTCCTGATGAAGTGATCTCAGATCATGGAATTCAATTTACATCAAAATTCTGGCAGAGCTTCTGCAAAGCTCTTGATATCACGGTTAACTTGTCGACTGCTTTCCACCCACAGTCCAACGGACAGACTGAACGCACCAACCAATCCTTACAACAGTACCTCCGGTGCTATATCTGCCATTTACAAGACGACTGGATCGACCTACTTCCAGTTGCTGAATTTTTCTATAATAACACCCAGAGTGCGTCGACCAAACAAACTCCTTTCTTCGCGAACCTTGGGTATCATCCACATATCCTCCATAGATTACTTGTCACTCCGTCGACTCCATCTGTGGAGGTACGAATCTCTGCTTTGCAACAAAATCTGGAGTTACTCAAGAAAACATTGCAGACGGCTCAAGACACAAATAAGAAGGCTCTGGGGAGATAAGGTATGCACACCAGTGACTATGTAAGGGGAATACATGAAATAGCAGAAACTGCTATGTAAATACTGACTTGAAAAATCCAATAGCTATATGCAAGAGTGAATATGTGAAAAATGGAATCTGCATTACTGCCATGAACATATGAATCAAGAGAAATTTAGCTACTGAATTGATCAATGCAATAGAGCCCCAACACTACGCCAAAGTATTTCTCTACGTTGGGGTCCCTAGCTTGTGTGTGTCCTCTCATGCAGTTAAAAAACCTACCGTGTATGGGAAGCTGAGACCCAGGCTATTTATGCGTATGATATGGATTGGCAATAGGTGTGGTTGGGGAGGGTTCACAAACGAAAAAATACTAACAAATAGGAATAACGTTTGGAACACCATTCTAAGTCCGAACTGGGTGCAAAAACCTAAAAAAACATCACTATGGGGAGATAAGGTATGCACACCAGTGACTATGTAAGGGGAATACATGAAATAGCAGAAACTGCTGTGTGAATACTGACTTGAAAAATCCAATAGCTATATGCAAGAGTGAATATGTGAAAAATGGAATCTGCATTACTGCCATGAACATATGAATCAAGAGAAATTTAGCTACTGAATTGATCAATGCAATAGAGCCCCAACACTACGCCAAAGTATTTCTCTACGTTGGGGTCCCTAGCTTGTGTGTGTCCTCTCATGCAGTTAAAAAACCTACCGTGTATGGGAAGCTGAGACCCAGGCTATTTATGCGTATGATATGGATTGGCAATAGGTGTGGTTGGGGAGGGTTCACAAACGAAAAAATACTAACAAATAGGAATAACGTTTGGAACACCATTCTAAGTCCGAACTGGGTGCAAAAACCTAAAAAAACATCACTATGGGGAGATAAGGTATGCACACCAGTGACTATGTAAGGGGAATACATGAAATAGCAGAAACTGCTGTGTGAATACTGACTTGAAAAATCCAATAGCTATATGCAAGAGTGAATATGTGAAAAATGGAATCTGCATTACTGCCATGAACATATGAATCAAGAGAAATTTAGCTACTGAATTGATCAATGCAATAGAGCCCCAACACTACGCCAAAGTATTTCTCTACGTTGGGGTCCCTAGCTTGTGTGTGTCCTCTCATGCAGTTAAAAAACCTACCGTGTATGGGAAGCTGAGACCCAGGCTATTTATGCGTATGATATGGATTGGCAATAGGTGTGGTTGGGGAGGGTTCACAAACGAAAAAATACTAACAAATAGGAATAACGTTTGGAACACCATTCTAAGTCCGAACTGGGTGCAAAAACCTAAAAAAAATCACTATGGGGAGATAAGGAATGCACACCAGTGACTATGTAAGGGGAATACATGAAATAGCAGAAACTGCTGTGTGAATACTGACTTGAAAAATCCAATAGCTATATGCAAGAGTGAATATGTGAAAAATGGAATCTGCATTACTGCCATGAACATATGAATCAAGAGAAATTTAGCTACTGAATTGATCAATGCAATAGAGCCCCAACACTACGCCAAAGTATTTCTCTACGTTGGGGTCCCTAGCTTGTGTGTGTCCTCTCATGCAGTTAAAAAACCTACCGTGTATGGGAAGCTGAGACCCAGGCTATTTATGCGTATGATATGGATTGGCAATAGGTGTGGTTGGGGAGGGTTCACAAACGAAAAAATACTAACAAATAGGAATAACGTTTGGAACACCATTCTAAGTCCGAACTGGGTGCAAAAACCTAAAAAAACATCACTATGGGGAGATAAGGTATGCACACCAGTGACTATGTAAGGGGAATACATGAAATAGCAGAAACTGCTGTGTGAATACTGACTTGAAAAATCCAATAGCTATATGCAAGAGTGAATATGTGAAAAATGGAATCTGCATTACTGCCATGAACATATGAATCAAGAGAAATTTAGCTACTGAATTGATCAATGCAATAGAGCCCCAACACTACGCCAAAGTATTTCTCTACGTTGGAGCCCCTAGCTTGTGTGTGTCCTCTCATGCAGTTAAAAAACCTACCGTGTATGGGAAGCTGAGACCCAGGCTATTTATGCGTATGATATCGATTGGCAATAGGTGTGGTTGGGGAGGGTTCACAAACGAAAAAATACTAACAAATAGGAATAACGTTTGGAACACCATTCTAAGTCCGAACTGGGTGCAAAAACCTAAAAAAACATCACTATGGGGAGATAAGGAATGCACACCAGTGACTATGTAAGGGGAATACATGAAATAGCAGAAACTGCTGTGTGAATACTGACTTGAAAAATCCAATAGCTATATGCAAGAGTGAATATGTGAAAAATGGAATCTGCATTACTGCCATGAACATATGAATCAAGAGAAATTTAGCTACTGAATTGATCAATGCAATAGAGCCCCAACACTACGCCAAAGTATTTCTCTACGTTGGGGTCCCTAGCTTGTGTGTGTCCTCTCATGCAGTTAAAAAACCTACCGTGTATGGGAAGCTGAGACCCAGGCTATTTATGCGTATGATTTATGCGTATGATGTAAGTATAGGTTTACTTTTATCCAAGGGGTAAAAAAAATCTATCCAAAGTTTGTCCAAAAAAAATGGAACACTTTTTGCGCCATTTTCCACTACCCTTAGCGTTCTCATTTTTAGAGATCTATGGCTCAGAGATGGCTTATTTTCTGCATCTTGAGATGACATTTTAATGATACCATTTTTGCGCAGATGATATGTTATAGTCCAAAAATGTCCGTACGGGATGTGGATATGTACCGGAAGGGACCGGGCACAAACGCCAACCAGAGACAGCAGACAAAGTCCAGAACCAGCGAGGGCACAGCTTGATGAGACCAGGTGGAGTCCAGAGCCGGTGTCAGGTGATTCACCAGGATCCAAATAACAGCCAGGTAATGAGAGCAGCGGGGCAGGAGTAGACAGGAAGCAGTATACTCAAGCAACTAGACTAAGCTTAGATTATATGCCATATGGAGATCCAATTTAGTAAATATTTTGAGCTGTCGTACTCTCTCCAATAGTTCGAGAATCAACGGCAACGGATACCGGCTCCGGATGGTTATCTTATTAAGTTACCGGTAGTCGATACAAGGTCGCAGAGTCCCCTCTTTCTTCTTCACGAAAAAGATGGGTGCACCCGCTGGTGAGGTAGAAGGTCGAATAATCCCTTGGTTAGGTTTTCATCGATATAATCTTTCAGTGCTTGTAACTCTTGGGCCGCCAACGGGTAGACATGACCAAATGGGATTTCTGCCCCTGGAAGTAATTCTATGGGACAATCATACGGTCTATGCGGGGGAAGCCGATCTGCTTTTTTTTTGTCGCATATATCTGCGAATTCATTATAAACCGGGGGTAGAACAGGTACCTGTACAGTGCCCTCCGCATTCTGTGTTACTGGAACCGGTACAGTTGGACTAATGGTCGGACCACTCTGGGGTGGGAAGGATATTTCTTTAGTCTCCCAATCGATGACTGGATTTGTAGACTGCAGCCAAGGAAGTCGTAAAATTAATCAAAAAATGGGGAGAAGAAATCAACATGAAAACAAGGGTCTCCTGCTGACCTGGTTTCATCACACATTCAAGGGGTACTGTCTCCCGATCAACTGGTCCGGAAACTAATGGAGAACCGTCTACCTTCTCCATGGTAACCGGTGAGGATCTTTGTTGAGTCTGGATACCGTGTTTCCTGGCAAAAGAAAAGACCATGAAATTTCCCCCTGCCCCAGTGTCTATCATAGCAGATGTAGGAATTAACTGTCCCTCCCACCGAATCTGAATGGGAAGCGAGCAATGGGTGTACTTCCCTTCCGGGTCCTTAGGTGAAGTTGACATTAAAGTTGAGGGAAATACCGCATCCAGGTGTATACTTGTTTCAGAGATGTTGGACTCTGCGTCCGTGTTGTCCCACTCTGCCACTGCTGCCAGTACCTTATTCGTGCGATTGGGACGTTTTGGGCAGTCAATCAGAAAATGGTCCGATTGACCACAATAGAAACACAAACGCTCACGGAGCCGATGTTCACGACTTTCGTTGGTCTCTCGCCTTTGCAGAGAGTCCACTTGCAAAGGAACATCCTCGGCCTCCCGTGGCATCTTGTGAGCGGATTCCCTAGAAGGAAAAGCAAAGTTGGTTACCCGGTTTTCAGCTGCCCACTTTTCCTGTCTGCGTTCCGTCAAGCGGGTATCGATACGCACACAGTGTCGGAGAAACAGTTCAAAATCCCGTGGAGATTCGGCACGAGCTAACTCGTCCTTGATGGTACCGGACAGACCCTTTCTGAAAACTGAAAATAGCGCATTATTTCCCCAGTCGGTGTCTACCACTAACCTTTTGAACTTGGTGGGGTATTCAATGACAGACCGCTTTCCCTGACGTAAGGAAACAAAACAATCACTGATCTCGGGGAGACCAGCCAGAGAAAACACTGCCGGCAGCCAGTGAGGGAGCTCAAGACAGTGAAATCCTAGGTACATTGCCCCCCTCGCTGGCTGCCGGCAGTGTTTTCTCTGGCTGGTCTCCCCGAGATCAGTGATTGTTTTGTTTTGTTGGTCTACTAGGCATTGCTCCCACCCGGCCAGAATCCTACTCCACACTGATGAGGGGCAATACCACGAAACGGCTGTCTGTGGATGGATACCTGACCTTGGTATTTCCCTTGTCATATCTTTAAACTTGTCAAAAAGTTGGATATTGAGTAAAAGGGCCACTTAATATGATGGTTATGGTGATCTCCTAAAAAGAGTCAACCCTTGGCTGGGCCCTTCCCGGAGGGATATCTGGCTGGTTTCTGTGTTGAGACTCCTAACAGAGGCTCCACGGACCTTTTTGATTTGCATATTTCCCAGGGGGCAATGTACCTAGGATTTCACTGTCTTGAGCGCCCTCGCTGGCTGCCGGCAGTGTTTTCTCTGGCTGGTCTCCCCGAGATCAGTGATTGTTTTGTTTTGTTGGTCTACTAGGCATTGCTCCCACCCGGCCAGAATCCTACTCCACACTGCTGAGGGGCAATACCCCGAAACGGCTGTCTGTGGATGGATACCTGGCCTTGGTATTTCCCTTGTCATATCTTTAAACTTGTCAAAAAGTTGGATATTGACTAAAAGGGCCACTTAATATGGTGGTTATGGTGGTCTCCTAAAAAGAGTCACCCCTTGGCTGGGCCCTTCCCGGAGGGATATTTGGCTGGTTTCTGTGTTGAGACTCCTAACAGAGGCTCCACGGACCTTTTTGATTTGCATATTTCCCAGGGGGCAATGTACCTAGGATTTCAATGTCTTGAGCACCCTCGCTGGCTGCCGGCAGTGTTTTCTCTGGCTGTTCTCCCCGAGATCAGTGATTGTTTTGTTTTGTTGGTCTACTAGGCATTGCTCCCACCCGGCCAGAATCCTACTCCACACTGATGAGTGGCAATACCCCGAAACGGCTGTCTGTGGATGGATACCTGGCCTTGGTATTTCCCTAGTCATATCTTTAAACTTGTCAAAAAGTTGGATATTGACTAAAAGGGCCACTTAATATGGTGATTATGGTGGTCTCCTAAATAGAGTCACCCCTTGGCTGGGCCCTTCCCGGAGGGATATTTGGCTGGTTTCTGTGTTGAGACTCCTAACTAGAGTTGAGCGCGGTTCGAGGTTCTCCAGTTCGCGGCTCGAGTGATTTTGGGGGCTGATCGAACTAGAACTCGAGCTTTTTGCTAAAGCTCGATAGTTCTAGATACGTTCGAGAACGGTTCTAGCAGCAAAAAGACAAGCTAATTACTAGCTGGCTTTCCGCTGTAATAGTGTAAGTCACTCTGTGACTCACACTATTATGAAATTTCAGTGTATAGTGTGCGTGAACAGCGCATTCAGATCACTGCTGTATGGATAATGGCGATCGCCATTTTTTTTTTTTCCTTGTCTTCCTTCCCTAAGCGCGCGCGTGTAGTGGGGCGGGCCAGCATGTCAGCCAATCCCAGACACACACACAGCTAAGTGGACTTTTAGCCAGAGAAGCAACGGCATGTGTGATAGGATGTCCATGTCACATGTCCCTGCATTATAAAAACGGACATTTTCCTCCAGCACGCAATTATCTGCCTTCTGCGTCTTGGTGTCAGTCACCGCTGGCGTAGCTCCTGTCTCCGATACTGCTGTGTACGCTCTATACACAGCGCTATACAGAATAGGGATAGAAGTTTCTATTAGTCCTTTTAAGGGCTAATACCGGCAGGGTCAGAGCCATAGGTGACAGTCAGGTCCGTGAAAACAGATTTTAACAGCTACACAAGATGACAGCGTCTGTGTAGCTAAGGTCAGGGATTTCCTCGCTGCATTTCCCCATTAGGAGGGATAGAAAGGCAGGCTTCCTTTCCTCTACCCAGACCCACAACCCTGCCACTGTACCCTCCTGCCCTTTGCACACTCAAGCTCATTGTTACTAAGCCATTATACTAGCAAACACTGAGTAAACTTAGTGGCATCCTAAAAGTGGCTGTTGGACTTCCATTAGTGTCCCACTGGTGCAAATCTATGTGCAGCACCTCTGCATTGCACACTCAAACTCATTGTTACTAAGCCATTATACTAGCAAACACTGAGTAAACGTAGTGGCATCCTAAAAGTGGCTGTTGGACTTCCATTAGTGTCCCACTGGTGCAAATCTATGTGCAGCACCTCTGCATTGCACACTCAAACTCATTGTTACTAAGCCATTATACTAGCAAACACTGAGTAAACTTAGTGGCATCCTGAAAGTGGCTATTGGACTTCCATTAGTGTCCCACTGGTGCAAGTCTATGTGCAGCACCTCTGCATTGCACACTCAAACTCATTGTTACTAAGCCATTATACTAGCAAACACTGAGTAAACTTAGTGGCATCCTAAACGTGGCTGTTGGACTTCTGTATTGTCCCACTAGTGCAAAGATATTTGCAGCACGTCTGCCTGCATTGCACAATCAAACTCATTGTTACTAAGCCATTATACTAGCAACCACTGAGTAAACTTAGTGGCATCCTAAAAGTGGCTGTTGGACTTCCATTAGTGTCCCACTGGTGCAAATCTATGTGCAGCACCTCTGCATTGCACACTCAAACTCATTGTTACTAAGCCATTATACTAGCAAACACTGAGTAAACTTAGTGGCATCCTAAAAGTGGCTGTTGGACTTCCATTAGTGTCCCACTGGTGCAAATCTATGTGCAGCACCTCTGCATTGCACACTCAAACTCATTGTTACTAAGCCATTATACTAACAAACACTGAGTAAACTTAGTGGCATCCTAAAAGTGGCTGTTGGACTTCCATTAGTGTCCCACTGGTGCAAATCTATGTGCAGCACCTCTGCATTGCACACTCAAACTCATTGTTACTAAGCCATTATACTAGCAAATACTGAGTAAACTTAGTGGGATCCTAAACGTGGCTGTTGGACTTCTGTATTGTCCCACTAGTGCAAAGATATTTGCAGCACGTCTGCCTGCATTGCACAATCAAACTCATTGTTACTAAGCCATTATACTAACAAACACTGAGTAAACTTAGTGGCATCCTAAAAGTGGCTGTTGGACTTCCATTAGTGTCCCACTGGTGCAAATCTATGTGCAGCACCTCTGCATTGCACACTCAAACTCATTGTTACTAAGCCATTATACTAGCAAACACTGAGTAAACTTAGTGGCATCCTAAAAGTGGCTGTTGGACTTCCATTAGTGTCCCACTGGTGCAAATCTATGTGCAGCACCTCTGCATTTCACACTCAAACTCATTGTTACTAAGCCATTATACTAGCAAACACTGAGTAAACTTAGTGGCATCCTAAACGTGGCTGTTGGACTTCTGTATTGTCCCACTAGTGCAAAGATATTTGCAGCACGTCTGCATGCATTGCACACTCAAACTCATTGTTACTAAGCCATTATACTAGCAACCACTGAGTAAACGTAGTGGCATTCTAAAAGTGGCTGTTGGACTTCCATTAGTGTCCCACTAGTGCAAATCTATGTGCAGCACCTCTGCATTGCACACTCAAACTCATTGTTACTAAGCCATTATACTAGCAAACACTGAGTAAACTTAGTGGCATCCTAAAAGTGGCTGTTGGACTTCCATTAGTGTCCCACTGGTGCAAATCTATGTGCAGCACCTCTGCATTGCACACTCAAACTCATTGTTACTAAGCCATTATACTAACAAACACTGAGTAAACTTAGTGGCATCCTAAAAGTGGCTGTTGGACTTCCATTAGTGTCCCACTGGTGCAAATCTATGTGCAGCCCCTCTGCATTGCACACTCAAACTCATTGTTACTAAGCCATTATACTAGCAAACACTGAGTAAACTTAGTGGCATCCTGAAAGTGGCTGTTGGACTTCCATTAGTGTCCCACTGGTGCAAATCTATGTGCAGCACCTCTGCATTGCACACTCAAACTCATTGTTACTAAGCCATTATACTAGCAACCACTGAGTAAACTTAGTGGCATCCTAAAAGTGGCTGTTGGACTTCCATTAGTGTCCCACTGGTGCAAATCTATGTGCAGCACCTCTGCATTGCACACTCAAACTAATTGTTACTAAGCCATTATACTAGCAAACATTGAGTAAACTTAGTGGCATCCTAAAAGTGGCTGTTGGACTTCCATTAGTGTCCCACTGGTGCAAATCTATGTGCAGCACCTCTGCATTGCACACTCAAACTCATTGTTACTAAGCCATTATACTAGCAAACACTGAGTAAACTTAGTGGCATCCTAAAAGTGGCTGTTGGACTTCCATTAGTGTCCCACTGGTGCAAATCTATGTGGAGCAGCTCTGCATTGCACACTCAAACTCATTGTTACTAAGCCATTATACTAGTAAACACTGAGTAAACTTAGTGGCATCCTAAAAGTGGCTGTTGGACTTCCATTAGTGTCCCACTGGTGCAAATCTATGTGCAGCAGCTCTGCATTGCACACTCAAACTCATTGTTACTAAGCCATTATACTAGCAAACACTGAGGAAACTTAGTGGTATCCTAAAAGTGGCTGTTGGACTTCTGTATTGTCCCACTAGTGCAAAGATATTTGCAGCACGTCTGCCTGCATTGCACACTCAAACTCATTGTTACTAAGCCATTATACTAGCAAACACTGAGGAAACTTAGTGGCATCCTAAACGTGGCTGTTGTACTTCTGTATTGTCCCACTAGTGCAAAGATATTTGCAGCACGTCTGCCTGCATTGCACACTCAAACTCATTGTTACTAAGCCATTATACTAGCAAACACTGAGTAAACTTAGAGGCATCCTAAAAGTGGCTGTTGGACTTCTGTATTGTCCCACTAGTGCAAAGATATTTGCTGCACGTCTGCCTGCATTGCACACTCAAACTCATTGTTACTAAGCCATTATACTAGCAAACACTGAGTGAACTTAGTGGCATCCTAAAAGTGGCTGTTGGACTTCTGTATTGTCCCACTAGTGCAAAGATATTTCCAGCACGTCTGCCTGCATTGCACACTCAAACTCACTTTTTACTAAGCCATTATACTAGCAAACACTGAGGAAACTTAGTGGCATCCTAAAAGTGGCTGTTGGACTTCTGGATTGTCCCACTAGTGCAAAGATATTTGCAGCACGTCTGCCTGCATTGCACACTCAAACTCATTTGTTACTAAGCCATTATACTAGCAAACACTGAGGAAACTTAGTGGCATCCTAAAAGTGGCTGTTGGACTTCTGTATTGTCCCACTAGTGCAAAGATATTTGCAGCACGTCTGCCTGCATTGCACACTCAAACTCATTGTTACTAAGCCATTATACTAGCAAACTATGCTGCCAGTTTAAGGGCCGTAGTTGCATTGTCAGGGATAATTATTGTTGTTTATTCTGTTGTTAATAAAGCTAGACCTCCGCTGAAATCTACACCACCTCTCAATTTTTACTACCACATTTTAAGTGCACAATATTGTCGCAGTCAAAATGAGTGGCAAAATGACAGATGCTGGTGGAAAGGGGAAGAGGCGTGTTGGAAAAGGAAAAAAGGGTTTGTCCGTGGGGAAGGTGTCAAAGGTCCATTAAGATCTGCTGAAGATAGACCATCTTCCAGCAAAAGTAAGATGTCTACTATTTACCGTGGATAATCCGATGTGCTCCCTTTTTTACGGACACGAACAACTGGAACAAAGGTAGATGATGGCCAAAAAAGGAAAATGCTTGAATGGATCTCAAGTGGTCCAACAAGTGCCCTCTCCGCCACCTCAACTTCCGCATCCAAAAAACACCAGTCCTCTGAGTTGTCATCCCAATCAAACTTGCTTTCTCCCAGCTCTGAAGTCTCCATCCGCCCTGCACAGTATGGTGGAACTGAGATGGCTGAGTCTGCAGATCTGTTCAGTCACACTATAGCCTGGGAATCAGAGGTCTGCTCCCAAGCTACAGTGAGTACAGACCAGGAAATGGTCTGCAGTGATGCCCAGAACATTTGTGACTCTGATTCAGGCTGTGAGGACCAAGTTTCTGAGCATAATGTGTACCCTTTTTCACAAACTGTAACACCTGTTGTTATAGACAATGAGGAACATACTGATGACGATGAGACGCAGATACCAGATTGGGATGACAACTTAAATATTCGGTCAGGGCAAGAAGAGGCTCGGTCTGAGGGTGAGGGGAGTGCAAACACAACAATTGATGATGAAGTTCTAGATCCCACCTACTGTCAACCCACAGTCAGGCCCTCGAGGAGGTCAACAGAGACGGTGGAGGAGGATGCAACTGACGACGAAGTTACCTTGCGCCTTCCTGGACAGAGTCGGAGTACTGGTAGCATGTCTACAACTGCATCCTCAGCCACCACTGTGCCTCTGAGCACTAGTCGGAGTGGATCAGCAGGTCGCATGCCCTCTAAGCCTTGCCTAGCCTGGTCCTTTTTTAACATAGCAAAAGATCGCCCAAATTATGTGATCTGTAAAATTTGTCGTGATTCTGTTAGTAGAGGGCAAAACCTCAGCAGTTTGACAACTTCTTCCATGAATCGTCACATGAATAAATATCATATGTCCCAGTGGGAAGCTCACCGTGCTGCAATGCGGCCTAGCAGAGCGAACCATCCACCGCCTGCCCCTTCCAGTGCATCCGCGCGCTCTTCATCTTCTAGGACTGTGAGGACAGCTGTCACACCTGGTTTTCCACGCACAACTTCCACCACTGTAACCGCAACAGGCAGTTTGCTTGGTTGGTCGTCAGTTGGTTTGGAAGGGGAAACAAGTGCGTGTACAGCTCTCTCAGACATCGATAGCACCAACGTTGGATGAAGGTGCCTGCACTTTCCTCCCAAACCTGCATTTTTCCAGGGACACCCTACTCAACACCGTCTACACACAGCAGCCAGATCTCTGTCCCTCAGATGTGGACAAATAAAAGGCCATTTCCTGCGACCCATGACAAAGCTAAGAGGTTGACTTTATCCCTCTGTAAGCTCTTGGCTACCGAAATGCTGCCTTTCCGCTTGGTGGACACACAGGATTTTAGAGACCTTATGTCTGTCGCTGTGCCCCAGTACCAGATGCCCAGTCGCCACTATATCTCTAAAAAAGGTGTGCCCGCGCTACACCAGCATGTCGCACACAACATCACCGCTTCCTTGAGAAACTCTGTGTGTGAACGGGTGCATTTCACCACCGATACTTGGACCAGTAAGCATGGACAGGGACGTTACATGTCGCTGACTGGGCACTGGGTAACTATGGTGATAGATGGTGAAGGGTCTGCTGCACAAGTCTTGCCGTCCCCACGACTTGTGTGTCAATCCTCTGTCTGTCCAAGTTCCGCCACTGCTTCTGCCTCCTCCAGCTCATCTGGGTCCTCCACCTCCGCCCCAAGCCTGCCTGGTCAGGCCACCAGCGTTCTCACTGCGCAGAAGGAATCAAGCACCCCTCATTACTATGCTGGCAGCAGAGCACAACGGCATCAGGCGGTCTTTAGCTTGACATGTCTTGGAAATAGGAGTCACACAGCGGATGAGTTGTGGGCAGCTCTGGAGACTGAGTTTAATAAATGGTTGTCTCCACTCAACCTGCAGCCTGGTAAGGCCGTGTGCGACAATGCTGCAAACCTGGGTGCGGCCCTTCGCCTGGGCAAGGTGACACACGTGCCTTGTATGGCTCACGTGTTGAACCTTGTTGTCCAGCAATTTTTAACACACTATCCCGGCTTAGATGGCCTTCTGACCAGGGCACGAAAACTGTCTGCTCACTTCCGCTGTTCAACCGCCGCAGCTGAGCGACTTGCATCGCTCCAGAAGTCTTTCGGCCTGCCGGTTCATCGCCTGAAATGCGATGTGGCGACTTGCTGGAATTCGACTCTCCACATGTTACAGCGACTGTGGCAGCACCGCCGAGCCCTGGTGCAATACGTCATGACGTATAGCCTGGGCCAACGAGATGCAGAGGTGGGGAAGATCACCCTGATGGAGTGGTCTCAGATCAAGGACCTGTGCACCCTTCTGCACAGTTTCGACATGGCGACGAATATGTTTAGCGCTGACAATGCCATTATCAGCATGACAATTCCAGTCATTTACATGCTGGAGAGCACGCTAAACACTATTCGGAGTCAGGGGGTGGGACAACAGGAAGGGGAGGAACTACAGGAGGATTCATATGCGCAAGACACAACAACATCACCAAGGTCCAGATGTTCATCATCACCAACGCGGCAGGCATGGGACCATGGGGGACAGGGATCAACAAGGGCGCATGGTAGCAGGCGAAATGTTCAGGAAGGTGCAGGAGAACATGAAGAAATGGAGGACGAACTGTCCATGGACATGGAAGACTCAGCGGATGAGGGAGACCTTGGTCAAATTTCAGTTGAAAGAGGTTGGGGGGAGATGTCAGAGGAAGAAAGAACGGGTAGCACCTCTATGCCACAAACACAGCGTGGACTTGGTCCGCATGGCTGCGCAAGACACATGAGTGCCTTCTTGCTGCACTACCTCCAACATGACCCTCGTATTGTCAAAATTAGAAGTGATGATGACTACTGGCTTGCCACACTATTAGATCCCCGGTACAAGTCCAAATTTTGTGACATAATTCCAGCCATAGAAAGGGACGCACGTATTCAGGAGTATCAGCAGAAGCTGTTACTCGATCTTAGCTCGGCTTTTCCACCAAACAACCGTGCAGGTGCAGGGAGTGAATCTCCCAGTTGTAACTTGACAAACATGGGATGGTCTCGTCATCTTCAACAGTCTACCCATACCAGTAGCACCGTATCTGGTGCTGGTAACAGCAATTTTATTGAATCTTTTCATAATTTTTTTAGACCCTCCTTTGCAAGGCCACCAGAGACAACAAGTCTGACACATAGTCAACGGCTGGAAAGGATGATACAGGAGTATCTCCAAATGAACATTGATGCCATGACTTTGCAAATGGAGCCTTGCTCATTTTGGGCTTCAAATCTTAAAATATGGCCAGAGCTCTCCACTTACGCCTTGGAGATTTTTCGTGTCCAGCTGCCAGCGTTGTCTCTGAACGTGTCTTCAGTGCTGCTGGGTGTGTGCTGACAGATAAGCGCACGCGTCTGTCCAGTGACAATGTGGACAGACTAACGTTCATCAAAATGAACAAGTCATGGATCCACAAGGAATTTACTACCCCTGTGTCATCCTGGGGGGAGTAAATGCTTGTGGATTTGGAATGTGCTTGATGCAAATCAAAACATCCTGTTTGCAACTAGGGCACAAGTGCAGCCACTGAAAGGGTGGGTGTGTGTGGGGCCCAATTTTTGGAAAAAAAAGGGAGACTCCGCTTGGAGTAACCCTTGCTTACATTGTTTTTAAAAATGATCCAAGATGAACAAGTCATGGTTCAGCAAAGACTTTGCTACCTACCCCGGTGTCATCCTGGGGACGGTTAAGTATGGCGTATTTTTGAATGTTCTTGATGCAAATCTAGCTGTGAAGTGTACAACTGGGGTACAAGTGCTGCTACTGAAGGGGTGGGTGTGTGTGGGGCCCAATTTTTGGAAAAAAGGGAGACTCCGCTTGGAGTAACCCTTGCTTACATTGTTTTTAAAAATGATCTAAGATGAACAGAGCTGGGATCAGGAAAGACTTTGCTACCTACCCCAGTGTCATCCTGGGGACGGTTAAGTATGGCGTATTTTTGAATGTGCTTGATGCAAATCTAGCTGTGAAGTGTACAACTGGGGCACAAGTGCAGCCACTGAAGGGGTGGGTGTGTGTGGGGTCCAATTTTTGGAAAAAAGGGAGACTCCGCTTGGAGTAACCCTTGCTTACATTGTTTTTAAAAATGATCCAAGATGAACAGAGCTGGGATCAGGAAAGACTTTGCTACCTACCCCGGTGTCATCCTGGGGACGGTTAAGGATGGCATATTTTTGAATGTGCTTGATGCAAATCTAGCTGTGAAGTGTACAACTGGGGCACAAGTGCTGCCACTGAAGGGGGGGGTGTGTGTGTGGCCCAATTTTTGGAAAAAAGGGAGACTCCGCTTGGAGTCACCTTGCGGTGTTTTACATGATTTTAGAAGGGCGTGCCATGCCTATATCTGTGTCTCCTCCTCTTTTTTTTTGTCCAGCTCATTTGTTTTCGCATGAGTCTATGTCCTTGTCACTTTCCCATGTGTTTGTGTTGTGTTGTGAGTTGTTTGTCACCTTTTGGACACCTTTGAGGGTGTTTTCTAGGTGTTTTTATGTGTTTGTGATTGCCTGCCATTGTTTCCTATGCGGTTCGAGTTCGGTTCGTCGAACGTTCGACGAACCGAACTCGAACGAGACCTCCGTTCGGCGAACCGAACTCGAGCCGAACCGCGACCGGTTCGCTCATCTCTACTCCTAACAGAGGCTCCACGGACTTTTTTGATTTGCATATTTCCCAGGGGGCAATGTACCTAGGATTTCACTGTCTTGAGCGCCCTCGCTGGCTGCCGGCAGCAGTGTTTTCTCTGGCTGGTCTCCCCGAGATCAGTGATTGTTTTGTTTTGTTGGTCTACTAGGCATTGCTCCCACCTGGCCAGAATCCTACTCCACACTGATGAGGGGCAATACCCCGAAACGGCTGTCTGTGGATGGATACCTGGCCTTGGTATTTCCCTTGTCATATCTTTAAACTTGTCAAAAAGTTGGATATTGACTAAAAGGGACACTTAATATGGTGGTTATGGTGGTCTCCTAAAAAGAGTCACCCCTTGGCTGGGCCCTTCCCGGAGGGATATCTGGCTGGTTTCTGTGTTGAGACTCCTAACAGAGGCTCCACGGACCTTTTTGATTTGCTGACGTAAGGAAAGCAGAGCCGATTCAGCGGTAGCACAGCGATTAGGATCATCAAACATTTGTGCCATGGCTGTTAAAACGTCATCCAGGTTATCTAAACGGATATCACGATTGTCAATCATAGGATTAGCCCAAGCCAGTGCTCGTGAGGTTAACAACATGATTATACATAACACTTTTGACCGGTCAGACCGGTAATAATCAGCATGTACATCAAAAAACAGTATACACTGATTAAGAAACCCACGGAACTGACTTCGATCGCCACTGAAACGAAATGGAGGTAACCTGGGCATACCGGGAGCTGATACGGATGTAGTGGGGGTGGTTTCCTGAGCCTTCACTCTGGCTTGCAAATCCTGAATAGCCGGACCAAGTACCTGGTGATTGTGGCCCAGCTGTACGTCCACGTCTCTAAGTTTAGTTTGCACCGCCTCCATCTCCTGCTGCAAGGAGTTAATCATGGAGAAAAGTTGATCTACTTGTGTCTCCGTCATTGCCCCAGCGAAATCCTCTTAGTTAGGCTTGAGAATAATGTAATACTATTGTGTGTACTGAGGATTTCGATGGCGTTACGGCAATGACAACCAGAGACGGGTTCTTGGTGCAAAGAAGTTTTATAATATGCAACCTACAATATGTACACAGAAAAGAACATAAACACAGTAGCTACCTGCCAGGTTCGGAGCAAAGGAGAATTCCCGAGACCGCGCACCAGACTCCCCCAGGGAGGCCACCAGGAGCGAACCCCTATACAGGGGCTGTCTGGCGATCACCCCAGAAGGCCTAAATGCGCAGTAGCCGGGACACAAAAGGGCAACAGGTTATATAGTCCAAAAATGTCCGTACGGGATGTGGATATGTACCGGAAGGGACCAGGCACAAACGCCAACCAGAGACAGCAGACAGAGTCCAGAACCAGCGAGGGCACAGCTTGATGAGACCAAGTGGAATCCAGGGCCGGTGTCAGGTGATTCACCAGGATCCAAATAACAACCAGGTAATGAGAGCAGCGGGGCAGGAGTAGACAGGAAGCAGTATACTCAAGCAACTAGACTAAGCTTAGGGGCGGGCTTTTAAACAGATGAACAGGAAGTAGAGCAACAGAACAGAAAACTCCATGTTAACAAAGGGCAAGATCCTTCAGAAGCAAACTGGAAATCCTGGAACACTGACAGGAGTGATCTGAACTTTTATTTTTTTTTATTTTTAAAACCTTTTATTTATTTTTTTACTTTACTAGTCCTCATAAGGGACTATAAGGATCAGTAGTCTGATCGCTCATTTATTTCTGTTGATCACAGCTACACAGCTGAGATCTTCAGAAATGCTCACGTCTTGTCACTGGCTGCAGTCGTCCAAGTGAAAGAGGAAATGAGTCATGTGAGCTACAGGAGTCATCACATGACCCTGTGTTCCCATGACAACCATCACCTCACAGTGATCACGTCACTGCAATGCCAATAGAGTCGGGTAAGTGAAGGTTTCCCGTATCGGGGATTTAAATGGCTCTGTCACATTTTTACAGCGCTACTTAAAGGGTTAACAGGCACGGGTAGAATGTGGATCCACTTGTGCCTGCAAGGCACACATGTCAGCTGTACAATTATGCTGACATGTGCGTAGATCCCCGCCGGCTGCTGAAGTAATTTTACTGCCCATGGATGCTAAGTGGTTATGTTAGTTTTAACAAATATACACACTTCTTCACCTTTTTTGTATATCCTGCCCTTCCTGAATGTAGTTAAACCTTCTACGTATGTCACCCAGCCATGTCTTCCGTAATGCCTACCACATCATAATCCATGGTTGATATCAGATTCTCCAATTCATTTATTTTGTTTGCAAGACTTCTTGCATTTGCCAGTAGACATTTAATACTATTAACACATTCTTTACTCCTTGCCTCCCTAGATTCCCTGCATTTCCCAGTCCCCCCTAAACCTTCATTGACCTTCACTGTCTTTATATGCTCTGTTTATCCCCTTATTTGCTCCACTACCCTCTCTCCCCCAGATCCTAGTTTAAAATCTCCTCCATCTATCTGACCATTTTGTCCGCCAGCGCAGCTGCAATCTCCCCATCGAGGTGCATCCCGTCCCTATCGTAGAGCCTGCAGCCGACTGAGAAGTCGGCTTAGTTCTCCATGAACCCAAACCCTTCCTTCCTGCACCAATTTCTAAGCCACAGATATATCTCTCTAAGCTCCCACTGTCTTTCTAGTGACGCTCATGGCACTGGTAGTATTTCTGAAAACACCACCTTGGAGGTGGACTTTAGTTTCTCTCCTAGTCCCCTGTAATCATTTTTAAGGACCTTCCACCTGCCTCTAACTCGGTCATTAGTACCAATGAGCACCATGACCCCTTGATTTTCCCCAGCCCCACACAGAAATCTGTCTGTCCGATCTGCAATATACGGAACCTGAACACCCAACAGACAACACACTGTTTGGCATCATGGTCTCGGTGACAGATAACCCTGTTTGTCTACCTAATCATAGAGTCCCCTACCACCAACATTTGTGTGGCCTTTGCTGCACTCCTATTTCCCTCCTTCCTACACCAGTCATTTTCCTGGTTGCTAGGAGCAACGTTCATATGAAGGGATCTTAGTCCTGGCTCTTCCTCCCTAATATCTGTGACGCCCTGGCAAAACCAGGTAGTCACAGTTAGGCCCCTGCATAACACCGTTCCCTCATTAGGAAACACACAGCCAACCAGAAACCCTAGTCACCCCCCTTAGGGAAAGATACACACCAGTGGGCGTGACCAGGCGGTTGGGACATGCCCACCCAGGGGTCCAGACAGCCTGGGGCGGGAAAACAAGCAGTTCAGTCTGAGGTCCAGTTTGGAGAGGAGTGTGGGCTGAAGCTAAGTGTAGCTCCAGCAGTGAAGTTCAAGTTGAACGGTACCAGGGTAGGAGCCCAGGTGCCACTGGCTAGGAGGCAGACGGTGGTCTCCGTCAGCAGGAGACAGGAAGACGGCTCGGTGGAACCGAGGTGGACCGCGGCAGAGTTGTAGCCCGCCGGTAGCGACACGGGTAACCGGAGCACAAAGAGGGGTACTCGGACCCTGAAGCCAGGACCAGAATCAAGTGGCACTGGTTAATTAATTGATTGAGGCCAGGACTAGAGGTCCTGTCCCACCCAAAGTCCCTCATAGAAGACAACAGCCCACCGATTAGGAAAAAGAGGTCACCGCCAGGGCCCATAGATCCCACGGGCCAGCGTCTGCGGGCACAGCTCCTTAGGCCACATCCAGCCGGGAGCGGACTCCTGAGTTTCACACTAGGAAAGTCCACCTTACACACAGCAGTGCAGGAAAAGGATAGAGACCACCAGCTTGGTGGGGGACAAGAACGCAACCGGCCGCGGCACCGGCCACCATCCCCTTGGTTTACCAGAGACTTTTGTGTTTTACTAACAGTGTTGTGAATGTCAGTTATGCTTTTGCTGGATTGAGGCTCCCTCTTGTGGCCAGGAATGGTTTGGACAGAGACCAGGTGTGTTGAGCAATGGGTGTTTCCATTGCTAACTCTCTGCCTATTTATATCCTGGTCTGCTAGCAGGCTATGCCGGATGTCAGTTGTTCTTTGTTCACCAGCCTGCTTCATCCTGCTCCAGACTACATCTACCCCAGATAAGTGCTTGGCTCTTTATTTGTTGTTTGGTTCTTTTTGCTCTTACCTGAGTTTGTTATTTACTGGGTTTTGTCAGTTTATTTACATGTAGGGATCTTCCCTCTCAGTTGCTTAGCTGGGAAGCTCCCTGCAGCTATGTTTGGAGTATTGCTCCTATTAGTCCATGTGTTTGTTGCTTCTTGAATTTGTAATGGTTCCTGCTTTCTGTTCAGTGGTATGACAAGAGCGCCTGGTATAGGACGGAGTTCAGATCTAGTGATATGAGGGCCTTTTGTGCTATCAGGTTTTTGGATTTTTGCAGGGTTTTTCTCTGGCCACCATCAGTCCCTTTCCTATCCTGTCCTATTTAGTCGGTGGGGCCTCACCTTTTGCTGATCCTATCATCTATCTGTGTGTTGTGTTTTCCTATATCACCGCAGTCTTTGAATGTGGGGGGCTTGTTATTCTATATCTATTTTCTGAGGCAGAGAATTGTTCATCTTTCCTTCCTTTATGATAGCTAGTTCTCCGGCTGGGTTCGCGGTGCACAGGATGTTAGTTCACCCCTCGGCAACTTCTAGTGTTGATGGTTAGTAAGGGGATGGCGGCCAGATTAGTTGCCAATGCTCTTGTCACTTTTTACCAATGATTTATGGTGGTCTTCCATGGTTCCGGATTATAACAAACAGTGAGTACACCAGCACCCCCTGCGGTCTCCATCCCCTGCACCAAGCCACCGGGTCCCAGGGCCACCATCCCTACCCACGGAGGGGTTAACAACTTGCTGCACAACATCTTCCCCGGGTGCCCCGTAACAGCAGCGGTGGTGTCCCACCTCACAACACACCGTGGGTGGCGTCACAAACTTTTTACGGCCTAGCCCGTACATCTACGTCACCCCATTTATTTGGCGTGTTCGTGAGACCCCCGGGTCCAGAGACCCTTGAGCCACCACCCCTGAAGGCCCGGATCCGAGCAGCGACGGCTGCTGGCACGGGGGCAGCACATATCAGCCAAACAGGCATATATACTAGGTTGTGCCAGATCAGGACTAGGCTCCCTGACACTTTTCCCCCTACTTCTTCTTATAACTGTTACTCAGCTACCTACCTCTGGGTCCTGATTTTCCCCACCTCCACCCTCCTCCATAGAACTGGCCCCAGCCAGTGCATGCTCAGTGAGCACTAAACTACTCTCCAGGTTTGCAATGCTCCTGAGTGTTACAAGCTGCATATTTAGATCTGTTACCTGGGCTTCAAAATATGTAACATGCTAGCATCGAATGCTGACATATTCACCCTCGAATGGTTGTTCAAGGCATGCATACATCTCACAAGACGCACACTTGGTAGCATTGTCAATGGAGCATCTATTAAATGGGGACAAACTGTACAAATAAAAGCTGAAAAACAATGGAAAACGTGTAAGGATAACTCCAAACTTTGCTCTTGTGTCAAATTATGATATTGTGTTTAAACTATGGACTTACTTGTGGTGGCAAGCACAGGGCATGAAGTGGTAGTCGTGGTTACAGGGGTCAACAGGCCGCAGCAAAGCCACCCATTAACCCCATGCCTCCCTGTCACCACACCATGCACAGGAGGACTCCACAACAGTCCAGGTGTCACTGCATTCTTGCTCACAGGCAATAAAGCCGAGGCATGATTTCTTCTTTTAAACAGTCTATATTTCTCTTTCACTCCTGCACTGCTTCGGTCCGCATCACACCGGCACCATTACATTTCCCATTGAGGTTCCTTCTCCGCTTCATTCTAGTATTCAATTTAACAGCTGTCCGTTCTGCTGGCACCTGGGTTCCATAAGACACCGCTAGGCCTTTCAACCCTCCGCTAAACATCACTCTAGCACAGACTGGATCATAAAGTCTTTTGGGCCACTTCATCCCACCCACTGGGTTTGGATACGCACATGAAAGACCGTACATGACGGCGCTCACCCGTCCGTGCTCAGGCCAGGGTCCACACATACCCTTCTCTGTGAGGGCGCAACTGACCTTCAGTTATCATAGAGAGAATCTTTGGGTGTTTCGAGCCAAGAAGAATGAGATGCCAGACTCCCGACCAACCAGACTATAGCTCGCTTCTGGGGAGGGACGTGGTTAGCCAACCCTTCAGTACAGGTCCGCGATCAAGGGGCAACCCATAGGGCCAGAATTCACAAAGGGGCTTCTGTACACCACTGCTACTGGGGGACTCTCCGAAATACACATACATATTTTCACATCAGACAGACTGCTGGCTACTTCTGCAGGGGTAGGTGTAACCCTGACCCCGCTACATACCTGCACCCTTGGACTTTACTGCAGGCTCAGTAATCTTCGCTTGCTTTGGCTGGGATAAGTAGTTTGGGAACAAACTACTAACAGGTGTGGCTGCTACAAACAATTCACATGACAGATCACATGACACATTTCTGTTTTTTCTTTCACAGTAGCAAAGACAGACAATACTCTAAAGAAATTAAACAAATACACAGTAGTTATCATAACTATGCTATTGTGTTTAAACTATGGATTTACCTGCACCAAGTCTAAAGGGACTTTATTGCATCCTTGATAGATCAGTAACCCGTGCTTTCTGAGGCTGGGGTGAGTAGTTGGGGTTTTTATTAACACAATTATAACCAGTGGAATTTTTTTTTTATGTTCTTTATTTATTTTCTGATTTTTTTTTTTAAATATTTTTACTTCTTTTAACTCTTTTTTTACTTTTTCACTTGGTCCCTTTATGGGACAGCACCCAACAGTGCTGTGATCGCAACTACAATGTTCTGCAGTGCTCGATCATCGCAGGACATCGCAGCTGTCAGCACCGCACTGAGAGACTGTGTGATCACGCATCAGGCATGATCCCAAAGGCTCTCCGTAGGCTCCCAGTAAGTCAGGTGACCTGGAAGTCGTCATGAAAACTTTGTGTCACCATGACAATGATCGTGCCCTCACGATTACATTGTGGGGGTCCTGATCAGAGGGGAGAAGGAGCATGATCCCTCTCCTAATCCCCTAAGTGTCGCATGCAGTATTGATTGTTACCTACATCGTTACATACCAGTACGTCCCTGGTCATTAAGTCACGCAACAATAGGACGTACTGATATGGCCCGCAGTTGTGAAGTGGTTAAAATCATCTTAGAATTATAACGGTCATAAATTAATGTTTGCTAGAAAGCACAGAGACACCCTTCCGTTGATACTAATGCAGAATTTGAGTTTATCTCTTATCGATGGAGTAGATACTGGTCAATTCTGCAATAGATATGCTGCCATTGCACAACATGAAGTAAAATAATCTGAATAAAGGGACTTGTCAGTCACTGGTCGTGTGGAACGGCAGAAGGGTAAACTGTTCAAATGTTTATATAACCTGTCACATGAAAGATGTAAAAAAAACTACAAAGGCCTAGAGTTGAGTCTCCTAACAATTCAGATCGGTGATATCTGTCACCTCTGTGGCATTTGTCACTCCTGGTGTCCTTAAAATCCCTACAGGAACAAGTAAAGGTGTGTGAGACGCAAAAAGCTCAGCTGACTGAGGAAGGTCTGTAGATAAAGGCTGATAAGCATTCTCTGCCATGGGCTCTCTTCTCATTGATGGACCAGGTAACCCATGGACTAACACACCTGTCAAAGACCGTTATATGTGCAAGTGTTTGGTGGACAAGGGTATGTGTTGCACCAGAGTTCAGTATCCAGGTGGCCAGACACACCCAGCCTTGTAAGACATATGCCTAATACACTGCAGGAAGAATTACAAAGACCCGGTAAGAAACACACTCTTCATCCATTCTACCCATTCTAGAGATTGATGAAAATATATGCATATACTGTATATCTATCATAAGTAAGTCTGTGTGTGATTATGTTGTGTTGGTATTAGTGATGGGCAAACCCGAACTGTGAAGTTCGGGGTCCGTACCAAACAGATAGTGTTCGTGCACACAATCCCGAACATGAGCTTGCCTGGGAAGCTCATGTTACAGTTCGGGTCCAGTTCGAGTCCAGGGACTGTAAAAACAAGCACATTATTAAAAAACATGACTATACTTACAGGTCCCACAACATGTCCTGCAGAACTGCTATCTCCTGGCTGCTTCTGCTTCCGGGTCCGATTAACTTCCGGGGGTATTCACTGCACTGCTCGTCACTCGGCAGTTTTCGGCCTGTGTTCGCGGTGACGTCAGGGTTCACCCGATTCCATGGCTGCCATGGACTCTATTGAACTTTGACTGTCACTGTGCGACTCTCGCATCGGTATCACCTGGCACGGCGCACAATCTCCTGGACAGGAGTGTATTTCTATGCAGCTGAACCGCCCCTGTCCGGAGGGTGTGCGCCATGCTGAGTGATACCGATGGGAGACTGTACGAGTCATACACAACTGGAACTCTGACCTCAGCCTGCTTCTCGCTCTGTATAGGCACTTGTCTGTACAAAGCAATGAAGCAGAGCTGACAATGCTCTCCCTGCTTCTCGCTCTGTATAGACGGCTGTCTGTACAGAGTGATTAAGCAGAGCTGACATTGCTTTCTCTGTGGACTACGTCGGACTAAGATTTTTTTTATAATAAAGATGGAGTCTCTAAAAATTTTTTTTTTTTTTTTATTTCTAATAATTTTTTTTATGTCTTGTGTTTTTTTTACTGTTTACTAGAAATTCATGGTGGCCATGTCTAATTTGTCATGTGTCTTACCATGTCAAACTGACAGGGCAGATACACCCTTACTTACGTAGCGCTCACTAATTTTCTAATTAGGCACACTGAATACAGTTTTATGGTAAAACAATGTAACAATTTATTGATTGCATCAGGATAATGTTCAATTATGGAATGGCAGCAACAATATTACCCTGTTCTGTTGATTCAATTAATGTAAATCATACAATCAATGTAAATCCTAGTATATAGAGAAATATGCATCAATACATTACCAAGTATAGTAACATCACTTCTCCACCGGAGGGACCTCAGTGTTAGTGAGAAGGAAAATACTCTGGTCTTATCACAGACGAAGTGCGTCCACCATACCTTCTGGAATGTCACTAACTCACTGAGCAGGCCCACCCTTTTTATACACAACTCCCACATCCTCCTCCATCACGGCTGCGCAGTATGTTTTAGCCAGATCATCAGTTTCTTGCAGTTGCGCAGTATGTTGTTTTTACCAAGTTAAGCTTTATGATCTCAGCACAGTGCTTCAAGATTGTTTGTTACTGATTATAATCGAACAACCCAAGGTTTGTTTGCTATTTATTATAGTCTAACATTTCAAAGTTTTCCGGTATGTTGTTTTCACAAAGTTAACTCCTCATGACCACGCCATAACGCTCTAAAATTGAAGCAGATGAACAGCATGACATCCATAATCACCAATTCTGAAGACTGGATACCTATCTTGACCCAGTCACACACTCATACTTGTCTCATTCAATCACAGCGTGACACCATGAATTTCGGGCTTAGTACCAGCTCAGAATACAAAGCTGGTATTAACCCCTTTATTAGCCAGTATGCCACAGCCATCAGGGCCACTGGACGAGCCGGGTAAAGCGCCTTTTAAAAGGTGCTAAGAAACAATGCGCCATTTCCAGGGGTGGCTGCGAGCTGAGGTTTTTAGCGTGGGAGGCCCAGAACGCTTGGGTCTTATTATGCTGAGAATCCCAGTTCCCTTTTTTTACCTGACTGACAATAAAAATACGGCAGGAGCTCACACTTTATTTTTTTAAATTATTTTTTTGAACTAATTTATAAAAAAAATAATGGGCTTCCTGTATTTTGATTGCCAGCCAAGGTAAAGCCAGGCAGATGTGGGTGGCAGCCCATAGCCGTCTACTTCATCTGCGCTGAGAATCAAAAATACTGCAGCGCGCTACATCAATTTTTAAAATTATTTCTTTTTACACTACTATATGTGTGAGGGACCCAACAGCCAATCACAGACGCTGTCATGCAGAACGGGCATCTGTGATTGACTGTTGGAGTACCCTTGAATCTGCCCATATATTCTAGATGCTAGAATGTATAGGCTGGTTTCAGGTTACTCCGGCATCCAATCACAGACGTCCACTCTGTGACCGCATCTGTGATTATCTGTTATTTTAACAGTAAAATAAAACAACACAGAGAAAAAAATATTTTATTAGCAATAAAACTGAAGACATTTAGGACTCCATCTTTATTACCCCCAAAAAATACCCTCTGACCTAGTTCAAAGGCGGGCGAGCATCTTCAGCTCTGCTACATCTGTGCGAGGAGACAAACACAGGTCTGCTCACACAGACTCAGCTGAGAGCAGTCAGAGACTTCACCCGAGTACATAGCAGAGGCCGGTCAGCTGTGCCCACGGGTAACCACCACTGACTACAGGACCTTTCATGATGTCATAGCCATGTGATCAGTCTGTAATATGAGGTAATACAACATTCACCCCAGACTGGTCACATGCTTATGACGTCAAGGAAGTTCCTGTAGTCAGTGGTGGTTAACCGAAGGCAGAGCAATGATTGGACCCGGAGGCAGAAATGGCCGGGAGACAAAGTCGCATAATGAATAGAAAATATAGTTAACATTGACTAGGTTAGAAATAATAATTTTTATTTGAAATAATAATGTTCTCTTTCAAACTTTGCTTTCGTCAAAGAAAGCTCCCTTTGCAGCAATTACAGCTTTGCAGACCTTTGGCATTCTAGCTGTTAATTTGATGAGATAATCTGGAGATATTTCACCCCATGCTTCCAGAAGCCCCTCCCACAAGTTGGATTGGCTTGATGGGCACTTTTTGCGTACCATACGATCAAGCTGCTCCCACATCAGCTCAATAGGGCTGAGATCTGTTGACTGGGCTGGCCACTCCTTTACAGAAAGAATACCAGCTACCTGCTTCTTCCCTAAATAGTTAATGCATAATTTGGAGGTGTGCTTTGGGTCATTGTCCTATTGTAAGATGAAATTGGCTCCAATCAAGCGCTGTCCAAAGGGTATAGCATGGCGTTGCAAAATTGAGTGATAGCCTTCCTTATTCAAAAATACCTTTTACCTTAAACAAATTTCTCACTTTACCAGCACCAAAGCAACCCCACACTATTACACACTACCTCCACCATGCTTGACAGATGGCGTCAAGCACTCTTCCAGTATTTTTTCAGTAGTTCTGTGTCTCACAAATGTTCTTCTGTGTGATCCAAACACCTCAAACGTCGATTCGTCTGTCCATAACACTTTTTTCCAATCTTCCATTGTCCAATGTCTGTGTTCTTTTGCCCATATTAATCTTTTCCTTTTATTAGCCAGTCTCAGATATGGCTTTTTCTTTACCATTCTGCCCTGAAGGCCAGCATCCCGGAGTCACCTCTTCACTGTAGACGTTGACACTAGCATTTTTCGGGTACTATTTAATGAAGCTGCCAGTTGAGGACCTGTGAGGCATTGATTTCTCAAACTAGAGGCTCTAATGTACTTGTCTTGTTGCTCCGTTGTACAGCGAGGCTCCCCACTTTTCTTTCTACTCTGGTTAGAGCCTGTTTATGCTCCCCTCTGAAGGGAGTAGTACACACCGTTATAGGAAATCTTCAGATTTTTGGAAATTTCTCGCATGGAATATCATTAATTTCTAAGAACAAGAATAGACTGTCAGGTTTCACATAAGTTCTCTTTTTCTGGGCCATTTTGAGAGTTTAATGGAACCAACAAATGTAATGCTACAGATTCTCAACTAGCTCAAAGGAAGGTCAGTTTTATAACTTCTCTAATCAGCAAAACTGTTTTCAGCTGTGCTAGCATACTTGCACAAAGGATTTCAAGGGATTTCTAAATATCCATTGGCCTTCTAACACAGTTAGCAAACACAATGTACCATTATTACACTGGAGTGGTTGTTGTTGTAAATGGGCCTCTACACACCTATGTAAATATTGCATTCAAAACCAGACTTTGCAGCTAGAATAGTCATTTACCACATTAACAATGTATAGAGTGTATTTCTGTTTAATTTAGTGTTACCTCCATTGAAAACAAATGTGCTTTTCTTTCAAAAATAAGGAAATATCTAAGTGACCTAAAACTTTTCAACTCTAGTGTATATTCTTTATTTTACAACCCACCCCCCCACGCCCCATCACATAACTGCAATGTCCAAGTTTGGGATTCGGACACAAGTTTATATTATCTTTGGCCCCAAACTCGAACTTTACAAAAGGTTCGGGCGAGGCTCCCATCACTAGTTGGTATCTTTCCAGGATTAATCTGGGGCATACCCATGTTACTGCTGAAAAGCTCATAACGGAGGTGGTATGTAAAACTGGGGTTCCTAAACGGATAAAAGTGCATATATTATAGGGGTGGCCATTGCAAGAAATATCCAGGTCAGGCCAGGTCAGAGGAGAAGAACTTTTTGAATCAGCCAACTAGTTTAAGGGTTTGAGTGGGTGATTTACAGGGATAATAAGAAATAACGTTTGGAACACCATTCTAAGTCTGAACTGGGTGCAAAAACCTAAAAAAACATCACTATGGGGAGATAAGGTATGCACACCAGTGACTATGTAAGGGGAATACATGAAATAGCAGAAACTGCTGTGTGAATACTGACTTGAAAAATCCAATAGCTATATGTAAGAGTGAAAATGTGAAAAATGGAATCTGCATTACTGCCATGAACATATGAATAAAGAGAAATTTAGCTACTGAATTGATCAATGCAATAGAGCCCCAACACTACGCCAAAGTATTTCTCTACGTTGGGGTCCCTAGCTTGTGTGTGTCCTCTCATGCAGTTAAAAAACTTACCGTGTATGGGAAGCTGAGACCCAGGCTATATATGCGTATGATATGGATTGGCAATAGGTGTGAGTGGAGAGGGTTCACAAACGAAAAACTACTAACAATAAGGAATAACGTTTGGAACACCATTCTAAGTCTGAACTGGGTGCAAAAACCTAAAAAAACATCACTATGGGGAGATAAGGTATGCACACCAGTGACTATGTAAGGGGAATACATGAAATAGCAGAAACTACTGTGTGAATACTGACTTGAAAAATCCAATAGCTATATGTAAGAGTGAAAATGTGAAAAATGGAATCTGCATTACTGCCATGAACATATGAATAAAGAGAAATTTAGCTACTGAATTGATCAATGCAATAGAGCCCCAACACTACGCCAAAGTATTTCTCTACGTTGGGGTCCCTAGCTTGTGTGTGTCCTCTCATGCAGTTAAAAAACTTACCGTGTATGGGAAGCTGAGACCCAGGCTATATATGCGTATGATATGGATTGGCAATAGGTGTGAGTGGAGAGGGTTCACAAACAAAAAACTACTAACAATAAGGAATAACGTTTGGAACACCATTCTAAGGGGTGCTTCACACACAGCGAGCTCGCTGCCGAGATCGCTGCTGAGTCACGCTTTTTGTGACGCAGCAGTGACCTCATTAGCGATCTCGCTGTGTGTGACACTGAGCAGCGATCTGGCCCCTGCTGCGAGATCGCTGCTCGTTACACACAGCCCTGGTTCGTTTTCTTCAAAGCCGCTCTCCTGCTGTGACACACAGATCGCTGTGTGTGACAGCAAGAGAGTGACAAATGAAGCGAGCAGGGAGCAGGAGCCGGCATCTGACAGCTGAGGTAAGCTGTATCCAAGATAAACATCGGGTAACCAAGGTGGTTACCCGATATTTACCTTAGTTACCAGCAGCTCTCACGCTGCCTGTGCTGCCGGCTCCGGCTCTCTGCACATGTAGCTGCTGTACACATCGGGTTAATTAACCCGATGTGTATAGCAGCTAGGAGAGCAAGGAGCCAGCGCTAAGCAGTGTGCGCGGCTCCTTGCTCTCTGCACATGTAGCTGCATTACACATCGGGTTAATTAACCCGATGTGTACAGCAGCTAGGAGAGCAAGGAGCCAGCGCTCAGTGTGCGCGGCTCCCTGCTCTCTGCACACAGCGCTGGTAACTAATGTAAACATCGGGTAACCATACCCGATGTTTACCTTAGTTACCAGTCTCCGCAGCTTCCAGACGGCGGCTCCGTGCAAGCGCAGCGTCGCTTGCACGTCGCTGCTGGCTGGGGGCTGTTCAGTGGTCGCTGGTGAGATCTGCCTGTTTGACAGCTCACCAGCGACCATGTAGCGATGCAGCAGCGATCCTGACCAGGTCAGATCGCTGGTCGGATCGCTGCTGCATCGCTAAGTGTGAAGGTACCCTAAGTCTGAACTGGGTGCAAAAGCCTACAAAAACATCACTATGGGGAGATAAGGTATGCACACCAGTGACTATGTAAGGGGAATACATGAAATAGCAGAAACTGCTGTGTGAATACTGACTTGAAAAATCCAATAGCTATATGTAAGAGTGAAAATGTGAAAAATGGAATCTGCATTACTGCCATGAACATATGAATAAAGAGAAATTTAGCTACTGAATTGATCAATGCAATAGAGCCCCAACACTACACCAAAGTATTTCTCTACGTTGGGGTCCCTAGCTTGTGTGTGTCCTCTCATTTACAGGGATGACACACACCTGTTTGTAACTGGTATTGTTTATTTATTGCCAGAAAAGTGCAATCACATATGTTTCTTTCCAGACCCTAACTCCTTAGAAGGTACCGATATACTGGTCCCTGAAGATTGCTCGCTGTCCCACCTAACTGAGGGCAGAGCACCTGACTAAGATGGAGGCAGCAGATGAACCTCAGCGGAAAGTGCTTAAAGCCTGCAAACCAATGAAAGAAAGTGACTGTCATCATCTAGATGCAGCACATAAAACAAAAGGGGACCGAGCTGTGGCCATTTCCAAAAAGACTGGTGTGGCCACTATATGTATAACGCCAGTACAACAGGGGCTCTACAGGATGTCCAGCCTGCCAGACTGTCTAAAAGAGAACTTTATTTCCAAGAAAATGGGACTTTCAGTGACCTGATTGGCTCAACTGACTCATCCGGGCAACCAGCTCAAAAGAATGAGAAAACTGACTGGCGAGTGCTGTATACCTTTTGCAAAGAAATTGCTGGCAATAGTTTATGCTTATCCTCTTGTTTAAACAGTTAAGCTTGAGGCTTGACTCTGAGTTTGCCTGGCAGGCTTAGAAGCAAACATATTGGAATTTAGATTGCTGTGTTGTACACCACACTCTTTGGATGCCCCAAGAAAACCAGCTCAAAGGTAACCCTGGAAATGACTGTCTGATGGCCCAGCCCAGCTGTCCCTCCTACCTGAGAGAACACCCCCCCCCCCCCAGTGTTTGGAGAACGGATGGAAGACTTCATCTCTGGAAGAGGGTCCCACAGTTGCACCCTAGCAGGTTTTAAATCATGAGTGTATGTATTAGCTACAGTGAGCAACTGACTTAGTCTGGGGACGAATCATTGGATTCCCTCATTTGAGTGGCCTATCCGCGCACCTCACGGACGTACCAGCTGACATAGGGGTTCACTGGTGAGGATTGGAAACACTTGGGGTACACAATATCAAAAGGCATAGGTATATGTTTCGAAATTCAAACAAGAGGAGGGAAATGTTAAGGAAATAATCTGATCTATAAGATCAGATTGTTACCGTTATTATTATTGTTTGAATTTGTTACACCTTACATTCAAATTTATGTGAAGACCAATTTGCATGTAATGTGCCTTTAAATATAAGATGATATATTAGTAGTTTGGTACATTGAAAAATGTACCATACATTATCTCAAAAATTGGGCCCCTGATACACCTAGCATGACTTAGCATGTTCCTTACTTACATAAATTGATATTAAAAAGCCCCTAGACTGTGTAAGGACAAGATAAAGACCATAAGGAACATACACCATGCCAAGAATATTATCTTATAACAGTGAGTGATAGAAGAAGGGTCTTAATTCCGCGCCAAGGACTCAATGGATCCAGGAAGAGATTAATGCTTCTTGAAAAACATGCACAAGTCTACGCGTTTCTGGAGACACAGCTCCCTTCATCAGGACTTTGGCAAGAGAACATCATTTGATGATCAGATTTGATGTTCTGTTGCCAATGTCCTGATGAAGGGAGCTGTGTCTCCAGAAACGCATAGACTTGTGCATGTTATTAATGAAGCATTAATCTCTTCCTGGATCCATTGAGTCCTTGGCGCGGAATTAAGACCCTTCTTCTATCACTCTCTGTTATCAGCCAACTTTGGGACTGCTGCCTGGACCTGGATCTTATATATGCCTGTATAGTGGTTATGACTGGCACAACCATTATAGGTGAGTGTGTTTTTATTACATATCTTCCTCCCCTTTTTGGGGTAAGACCCTATTGCGCTTTTCTTTCCACAGTTTCTCATCTAAGAATATTATCTTAGCGTTCATTTGTATCATGTGGTCGCAGATTTATGAAATATTCCATAGAACCAATCCGTATAACAAAAACAATGGTGTAACCAATCATTATGTGAAAGCTTGAACAGTAACCAATAACGTTGGGGTGTATTCACTTTCATGTTAAAGCTTTTCAATGAATATGATCCCTGGGCATTTGCGGTCTGTCAGAGCTGACTTAATTTCTTCCCTTCGCCGGCGAGCATCCATTGGGCACATGGCTTGTGGCTTGGCTGATTGCAATAACACTATCTTTATTTGTATTATTTATAAATTTAGCCACCAGACAAGACAATCTCTGGGAACTCCTTCAAGACTGTTAGAAAACCATTTCCGGTGACTACCTCTTGAAGCTCATCAAGAGAATGCCAAGAGTGTGCATAGCAGTAATCAAAGGAAAAGGTGGCTACTTTGAAGAATCTAGAATATAAGACATATTTTCAGTTGTTTCACACTTTTTTAAGTATTTCATTCCACATGTTTTCATTCATAGTTTTGATGTCTTCAATGTGAATCTACAATTTTTAGAGTCATGAAAATAAAGAAAACTCTTTGAATGAGAAGGTGTGTCCAAACTTTTGGTCTGTACTGTATATGATTCTGGTAACAATTTTACATCTTGTGTATATGACGGAGAGGTCACTATATTGTTAAATCTCATATTTTTTTCCTGCCTTCATACTTTTTATCTGAATGAGAGCCATAACTAATAGCATCTCCGTATCCCCTGTCTGATTATGTACTTTTTAATTGTTGACATCTTCCTATTTTGGTTTTTATCACAAGTAGTGATGGATGGACCCAGACTGTAAAAGTCCGGATCCGCGTGGTTTCAAAGATACTCGGGTGGAGGGCACGGGATTTTGGGTGTTCATCCCAATCCAGTACTCGAGAAATTAAAAAAAAAAAATAAAGGAAAATTAAAGAAAATAAGGATGAAGCGAGCGCTTCATACTTACCGAGGCTCTGTTGCGGCTGTACACTGCTCCCGCGGCCTCTCCTTCACTTCCTGGGCCACTCTTTAGGCTAATCCATATGCACTGCTTTCCCCGCCCACCGCCCATCCTGGTGTGTGTGATTCGTTGCAGTCAGTCGCGCTCCCCGGCCTGTGTGACTGCGTCTGACTGCAACCAATCACAGGCGCTGTTTGCGGGTCAGTATTGTGGTATAAACATAAATAAAACAATTTACATAGGGTCCCCCCATATTATGATACCCAGCACAGATAAAGCCCACAGCTACAGGCTGCAGCTCCCAGCCGTGTGCTTATCTGTGTATCAAAATATACCGCATGCAGGGTTGTTTTTTTTTTAATTATTTAAATAAATAATTTAAAAAACTGGCATGCGGTGTGGTATCCCAGAGTGGTCATCTCCTTGGGATACCAGAAATCTAGAGTATTTCGCACAAATGTAATTTTCTATGTATATTAAGTACTGTAGGATATTGTGAAAACCTGCTGACAGGCAGCACTCAGAGGGTTAAGTTTCCCCTGTGCAGTCATCCAATGACTGCAGTGGTAGGAGTCCTATGCAGGGGGGAGGAGCTAACTCCGACTACACGTGGAAGGATAGGGTCGGCTGGGAGACGGCAGTTGTGAGGAAATAGAGGGAGTTGACGTCCTCCATTTTGTGAGTAGTTTTTCTAGAGCATCAGGAGAAGAAAAGCTTCCCCTCAGAGGTCTGCCTGTCTGGTGTGGTTGAATTTACCACAGTATGTGTGGAAAACACTGACCAGCTGTCATCTGTAAATAGTTATATATATCACCAGTAAAGAGACTGTTCATCACCGAAGCGGAGTTGTTTTATGATTAAATATTAACAACAACAATAACAACTATTACCACCATCAGACTCAACCGTGTCCCACACGAGGTTACCACAACTTTTGGCGTCACGAACAAGATGTTACCTCTGTGCCTCATATGCCCTGAAGAGAGTGGTAATATATACTATTGATATTAAAAGAAATTGATGAGAAAATTACCTCAGGAAGTGCCAGTCTTTACTGCCTTAAAGAATTTGTACTGCTCCACAGCTGTTGTTGCAAGAAGAGTCTGTACACATACCAGTGGCTGCTTTACTGGGAAAAGTGACCTCCTTTCTTCCTAAGCTGAAATTCCCTCCACTGTACCCCAACAAAGAGGGGAGAGGCAGGCAACAGGGAGGACGGTAAGAACTACTGCATCACACATACAGTGCTGTAAACATGTCTTCAGGAGAGGAGAGCGAAGTGACGAGCTGCAGCCCATCTATTGCATTGGCTCAAACAATGCCATTAACAATGTCTTACTACTTTGGGGCACCCTGGCTCCACAGCTATAGTGGAGAACCCCGCACATTAACCGACTTTAAAGAGAAAATGCAGGCAATATTCAGATTGTACCCAGTCCGCCCGGAACAAAAAATTGCGTTACTGATTGGTCAGCTAGGGGGCGCTGCACTTAGGGAAGTTAAATCTTGGCCTTGTAGTGTAAAGAAAACTGCTGAAGAAATATTAGACAGGTTAAAAGTTATATTTAAAACAAAAACCCTGTCAGAGTTAAATATGCAATTCTTTGGAAAAAAGCAGCAGTCCCATGAATCTTTAAGAGATTTTACCCTCAGTTTACAGGAAGCTTGGCATATCCTTGAGCAGGCTGATCCCTCTGAAGCTATTAATGCTGATCTAATTTTAAGGGAGAATGCTGGCACAACAACATCCCAATAGTGATTTTTTGGATTTTAAAGAGACTGCCATAAAAGTATTGAGTCCCAAGGATGCATATAAAGGTGTGAATAACCAACAACATGCTGTATCTGCCTGTGCCAAACCTGTTGTTGTTCAGTCTGTTCCCCAGCAGGTACAAGACCCTACTGAAGAGCTTCGTGATCAAGTTGCGGAACTAACCAAAAGTCTCGCAATCCTGTGCAAAGAAGTAAAGGAGCTGAAACACCAACCCAATCAAGAGGACCATCCTTCCTTTATCCGGAAGTTACCATCCAACAGTCCCCGGGACAACTACTACCGGACAGGTAGGAGACCCACTGACAGATTTGATTCCCTAGGTCAGCCGATTTGCCGCAGATGCAATCGTAGTGGCCATATAGAAAGAGAATGCCAGCCTTTAAACTGGAGTTTCCTGAGGCCAAGGACCGACCCTCAGAAGAAGAATGCATAGGTCCAGATGATCCTGACTGGGGCCTAAAATATGTTGGGTACCGTCCCATCATTCCAATCACAATAGATGGAATCCCCTTTCTAGCACTACTCGACACTGGCTCACAAGTTACCACCATCCAGCTACCACAATATAAACGATACTTGAAAACAGACCAGCTAGCAAAAATTACCTTTGCTGACCTTAACATTATAGCTAGTAATGGACAACCTGTTCCTCAAGTGGGCCACTGGGAAGCTACCTTAAAAGTTGGCAGAACTGAGTTACCTCACCAAGGCATTATTGTAGTAAATAGAGGAGAAGAAGACTTTTTTCCTCCTGTGGTCTTGGGAATGAACATATTACAAAATTGTTTTGACGAAGTAATCGAAGGCATGACTTATGCATTCAATGCTGCTTCCCCCAAGAAGAAGAGAACTATTCAGAAAACGCTTCGTATACTCATTAGCCATCAGCAATTCACTAATTCCAGAGGAGAGATAGGCTCTACCAGGATTATGGACTCAAGGCCTGTGGTTCTCCAACCCCATACAGAAACTATGGTGTGGTGTAAAACGAAGATGGGTCTACAGGGTCAGAACTATGAAGTCCTGATTGAAGCAGTAGAATATAAAGATGATACAGTCATTGTAGCTGCAAGAAGTCTAGCTAATGTAACTCACGGTCGAGTACCGGTGCGTCTCATAAATTGCAGTAACCAAGCTGTGACCCTGCGCAAATATACTATTGTACCCAAAGTGAGTGGGCTTAATTATGAAGATATCCTCCAAGTGTCTCAATATTCTACCAAAGTGGAAAATTCTCCAAGTCCAGAAACTAAGGAGGAGTGGTGGCAAGAGCTAGACATAGGTACTTATGAAACCCCCCTCACAGAAAAGGAAGAAGCCCTGAGAGTTGCCAAAGAGTACCAACATATATTCAGCAAGTCATCTTTTGACTTTGGAAGAGTCAGTACAATCAAACATTTCATCCCCACTGGCTCCCATCCTCCAATCAAAGAAAAGTACCGACCTATACCTCCATCCATGTATCAGCCAGTGAAGAGAATGATACAAGAAATGAAAGATGCTAATGTGATTAAAGACAGTCGAAGTCCTTGGGCCGCACCAATTGTTCTCGTCAAAAAGAAAGATGGAAGTATTCGGCTATGTGTAGATTATCGCAAGCTCAATAACATTACCCATAAAGATGCATACCCATTGCCCAGAATAGAAGAATCTTTGACTGCCATGAAATCAGCAGCCTATTTCTCCACCCTAGATCTCACCAGCGGGTACTGGCAAGTACCCATGGCTTCAGAGGACCAAGAAAAGACTGCATTCACTACCCCTATGGGCTTGTTTGAATTCAACTTTATGCCGTTTGGCTTGTGTAATGCCCCTGGAACCTTTCAGAGGCTTATAGAATGCTGCTTGGGTCACAAGAATTTTGAAACTGTGCTGTTGTACTTAGGTGATGTAATAATTTACTCCAAAACTTATGAAGAGCACCACTGACATCTCACCGAAGTCTTTGAAGTCCTAGCCAAGCATGGCCTGAAAGTCAAACCATCCAAATGCCATCTACTAAAATCCAAGGTCCAGTACCTGGGATACATAGTTAGTGCGGAAGGAGTTATTCCAGATCCGGAGAAGACTGCCATAGTAATAGACTGGCCTATCCCAACCACCATTAGGGAAGTCCACAGATTCCTCAGATTTGCCAGCTACTATAGGAGATTCATCAAAAACTTTACCCAGATTGCTGCTCCCTTACAAGAGCTCCTGAAAGGACAACCGTGTCAGAAGATGTGCTAGAGCCCCTCCATTCAGTCGACGCCAGAACTAGAACAGTCCTTCCAGGAACTTAAGGTAAAGTTAACTGAAACCCCGGTCCTTGCCTATCCAGACTACAACATCCCCTTTCATCTGTATACAGATGACAGCCACCTGGGATTAGGTGCAGTGCTAGCCCAGGTCCAAGACAGCAAAGAAAGAGTTATCGCCTATGCCAGCAGATCCCTCCGACCAACTGAAAGAAATGATCAGAACTACAGCTCATTTATGTTGGAATTCCTTGCACTAGTGTGGGCTGTCACAGACAAATTTAAGCACTACTTAGCTGCAACTCCCTTCATTGCTTTCACTGACAACAACCCATTGTCCCAGTTGCATTCTGCCAAACTTTGAGCCCTTGTAGCAGAGATGGGCTTCCCGACTGGCCAACTACCAGTTTGTCCTGAAGTACAGAGCAGGTCGATCTAACACCAATGCTCATGCCCTGTCCAGGCTTCCCACAACAGAAATACCCCGTTATGATGAGGACGAGTGGGAAACAGTGGAAATGCCTGCCTTTTACTCATATGTTACCAGACAAAATGTGCAGAAAGTCCCAAAACCTCCTGTTTCTGAACCCAGCTCTAGACACTCAGTGAGCCATAATTGGGCTGAAATTCAAACGGAAGCCATACCTTCAGAACTTTATAGAAGTTACTAGAATCTATACCACCAAAATTACCGGTGAGCTACAGGCAATCTAATCCAGAACTTTGTCGATTATGGCGACAGAGAAAACGTCTACAGTACTACAAAGGAGTGTTAGTACGATGCACTGTGAATCCCCACACTCATGAGAGTCTTCCAAATAGTTGTACCCAGACAAGATGCCAATCTCATTCTAGAGGCCTATCATGACAAGTCCAGACACTTTGGTTGCCAAAAGACTGAAATGACAATCCAAGAACGCTTCTATTGGATAGTAATGAGACAAGACATTGAGAAATGGTGCAGAGAATGTATCACGTGTACTCTAAGTAGCAGAGAAGGTATGGAACAAAGAGCTCCGCTGTATCCTATTGAAACACATCATCCTCTGGAGCTTGTGGCCCTTGATCATGTCAAACTGCAACTCTGCCGTACTGGATACCTCTATGCTCTGACCATCGTCGACCACTACACTAAATTTGTTGTGGCCATGCCTGTCAGAGATCTGACTACTCGAACCACTGCTGAGATGTTTTTGAAACACTTTGTGAGACCTTATGGATATCCTGAGCAGATTCTGACAGATCAAGGTCCAGCATTTGAATCGGATTTATTCCAAGAACTGTGTGCTCTCTATGGCTGCAAGAAACTTCGCACAACCGCTTACCATCCCCAATGCAATGGCCTGTGTGAGAGGATGAACAAAACTTTGATTGACATGATAAAGAATGTTCCATCCCAAGAAAGGAAAGAATGGCCTGAGGTACTGCAAGAGTTCACTTACTTATACAACAATACCATTCACTGTTCCACTGGTTATACTCCACATTACTTGATGTTTGTTCGTCCAAGGAAACTGCCTGCAGACCTCCAGCTACTACAGTAAATGTTCAAGTAGAAGCTTGCCATAATCCCCTTCCAGAGACAGATTGGGTTGCGGACCACCAAAGACGTCTGAGAGAAGCTAATGAAATCGTAGAAGAACGCTTGTAAGCTGTCCGCCAAAGGCAGGAGGATGATTTCAATGCTTCAGCCAAGGCCAAACCATTACAAGTTGGAGACAGAGTTTGGGTTAAAAAGCACCGCCGCTCTCACAAGCTGGATGATCAGTGGGAATCCTGCCCTTACATCATCAACAGTATACCGTTCCCAGGGGTGGAAGTGTACAAAATTGCCAGAGAAGATACTCCGCAAGAAAAGGTCGTTCATCGAAGCCAGATAAAAGCTTGCATTTCCCAGGAAGCTACAGTTACTCCAGTTTATACCCCTGTTGCACCAGAGAAGGCTTCCAGGGTCTCCACTATCCCATTTGTTTGGCTTAATGCACCCCATCTTCAGTTTATTATGCCAGCTCCTCCTTCTCCACTAGAGGGTGCTGACATAACTCCTGCTATAGGTTCTCAGGGGATGCCCTCTACAGTTGAGGAGCCAGGAGCACCATCCACCTATGAAGAGGAGTCAGTACCTGCTCTACAGAGATCTGAATGAGCAACCAAGGGACAGTTACCCGCTCGTTACCAAAAAAAATTTGTCGCTGCCTATCTGAATAGGAGAGACTTTGCATGTGTAGCTTCAATAGAGACATACATTTGCTGTGTAATAAGAGAGATTCTGGCTTATGAGAGCCTTATTACTGCTACACTGTGTCCTAGCCCTCCAAAAAAACAGCTTGGTGCAGAAAGTTTCTTTATGGTCTGTCTGCCCTGACTGCACCCAGGGACCAAGCAAAGAAGTTATTGTGGGTTAGCTGTCATCCCGTTCCCCACCTAGTGGGGGTTGTTTCTAAAAGGATCTTCAAGACAAATGGACTCCTTTATTATGGTTACATGCTGTTTTACTTTGCATCCTGATGTGGTTTTTTATGTGTTTTTCTAGGTCTTCAAGAAGCCAAGAATAGTTTAAGCAACAGTATTCATTGAAAACATTTATATGTATGCATGTTGTTCCTTTCTGTTTTTCAGATATGTATGTGTCAGGGACGACACACTTCAAGAGGGGAGACATGTCGTATCCCACAAAGTGGTCATCTTCTTGGGATACCAGAAATAAAGAGTATTTCTCACAAATGTAATTTTCTATGTATATTAAGTACTGTAGGATATTGTGAAAACCTGCTGACAGGCAGCACTCAAAGGGTTGTTTTCCCTGTGCAGTCATCCAATGACTGCAGTGGTAGGAGTCCTATGCAGGGGGGAGGAGCTAACTTCGACTACGCGTGGAAGGATAGGGTCGGCTGGGAGACGGCAGTTGAGAGGAAATAGCGGGAGTTGACGTCCTCCATTTTGTGAGTAGTTTTTCTAGAGCATCAGGAGAAGAAAAGCTGCCCCTCAGAGGTCTGCCTGTCTGGTGTGGTTCAATTTACCACAGTATGAGTGGAAAACACTGACCAGCTGTCATCTGTAAATAGTTATATATATCACCAGTAAAGAGACTGTTCATTACCAAAGCGGAGTTGTTTTATGATTAAATATTAACAACAGCAATAACAACTATTACCACCATCAGAGTCAACCGTCCCCCACAGAGGTTACCACATGCGGTCCCCCCTCAATTTTCATTCCCAGCCATGAAAAAGCCCCATAGCTTGGGGGCTGGTATTCTCAAACTGGGGAGGCCTATGTAAAAAATAACAAACTGCAGCCTCCTGAGATTGTCGCATCCATTAGATGCGAGAAGCTCGGCGCTTTCCCCAACTCTTCCCTTTTGCCCTGATGCTGTAGCAATTGGGGTAATGAGGGGTTAATAATGCACAATAGACATCAAACCCAAAATTAGTGATGGGTAGGGGTCTAAGAGACCCCCATCAATAATCCTATAAGTAAAAAGAAAACACAAACACCGAGAAAAATTCTTTATTTGGAATCAAATACAAAAAATAACCTTTCAACACTTTATTAACCCCCAAAACACCCCTGCAGGTCAGACGTAATCCACACGAGGTCCCAAAATGATTCAGCTCTGCAACATATCTGAAGTCACAGCACGCAACCATGAAACATGTCCACACGCTGCAGGCTGAGACTGAGCGACGATCAGCGTTGACGTCACTGGGGCTAGTTGCGGTCATAGCAAAAGGAGGACTGTGGGAACCTTTCGGCTGTGATCGCAACTTATTTAAATGACGTTACCGCTGATTGTGGCTCCGTCTCTCCCTGCAGTTACAGCATGCAGACATGTTCCAAGTGTTGAAAGTGGGTGGGTTTTTGTATTTTATTTCAAATAAAGGATTTTTTCATTGTATGTGTTTATTTACTTTCACTTACAGATTAGTGATGGGGAGGTCTCATAGACCCTCGCTATTATTAATCTAGGGCTTAGTGGCAGCTGTGGGCTGTTATTAACAACTCATTGCCTTGGTGAGGTGGCAGTCGGGGTAATCCGAAAGAGATAGTCAAAGTGCTGAGCTTGTCGCAGATAATGGATGAGAAAATTCTGTGATGCTGCAGGCTGCTATTTTTATTCTGGGGGCGGCCTAAAAACCATAGTCCTCCCCAGTCTGAGAATACCAGCCCCCAGCTGTCGGGCTTCAATTTGGCTGGGTATCAAAATTTGGGGGGAACTGCAAGCCGTTTTTTTAAATGATTTATTTAAATGATTAAAAAAAAAGCTGTATACAGTCTCTTATTTTGATACACAGCCAAGATCAGCACAGGGCTGGGGCTGCAGCCTGTAGCCATGGGCTTTAGCAGCCTGTGGCACTAGGTATCATAATATGGGGGGACCACAGGACAACTTTTTTTACTTATTTTTATTGCACGATATAGACGCACATGGTGTCTGTGATTGGAAGCATCAGACAGGCTGTCACTCAGCGTGGGGGCACGTTTGACTGCAACCAATTACAGACACCGGTGGGTGGGGAAAGCAGTGCATATGCATTGAGGGTTAATTATTGGCCCCGGAAGTGAATGCGTTGCCGCGGTAGCAGTGTACAGCTATGCTGGAGCCTCGGTAAATAAAGCACGTGCGCTCTTATCCCCTTATCCCTTCTACCACCATTTTTAATCGCCGGATTCTGGTCCACATATAATTATACCCAGAACCAAATTTTAAACAGCGCATCACTGGGATCAACCGGTCCCTGTTATCTGCAAGTCCGCTCATCACTAATCACAAGTCACCTGACAGCATAAATCAGCTGGCATAACACTGAGTCCTTATAGTAATCGTAATCATCTCTTTTGTTAAAAACATTTCCCCGATGCAGTTCACACAGGCACAATGCAGATTGTATATGACCTTCTGGGTTACATCTTCTTCTATGCCTTTATCTTTGTAAATGTACCATGGTCAGTACCGCCACCATACAAGTTTAACAAGTTTATAATATACTAGAAGGTGGCCCGATTCTACGCATCGGGTATTCTAGAATTTACGTATTGTGTAGTTAATGTATGATTTTTGTTATATATATATATATAGATGTTGTTGTGTGTAGTTACCAAGTGTTTGTGTAGGGGCTGTACATGTTCTGGGTGTTGTCTGGGTGTAGCGGGGGGTGAGAGCGGTGTTGTTTGTGTCTTGCGTTGTGTGTCGTTATTTGTGGAGCGCTGTGTGTCTGTATCGTTGTGTATGTGTGTGTGTGTTTTGGGGGGAGGTATGTTTTGTGCAATGTGTGTGTTGTGCGGTATGTGCGTATATTTGTGTGTGCCGCGGTGTTTGTGTGTTGAGTGTTGTGTGTCTGCGGCGTTGTCTGTGTGTGTGGGTGTCTGTGTAGGGTGGTGTTTGTGGTTCCCAGTGTGTGTGTGGTGTGTTGTGCAGTGCGTGTGTGGCAGTGTGTGTGTGTGTTTTGGGGGGAGGTGTGCACCCCCCATCGTGGTCCACCCCCCATCGTGCTCCATCTCCCATGCTGTGCACCCCCCATCATGCTCCATCCCCCATGCTGCGCACCCCCCATCGTGCTCCATCCCCACTCCCCATTGTGCTCCATCCTCCATGCTGCGCATTCCCCATCGTGCTCCATCCCCCATGCTGCGCATTCCCAATCGTGCTCCATCCCCCATGCTGCGCATTCCTCATCGTGCTCCATCCCCCATGCTGCGCACTCCCAAATGTGCTCCATCCCCCATGCTGCGCACTCCCCATCGTGCTCCATCCCCCATGCTGCGCACTCCCCATCGTGCTCCATCCCCCATGCTGCACACTCCCCATCGTGCTCCATCCCCCATGCTGCGCACCCCCCATCATGCTCCATCTCCCATGCTGCGCACTCCCCATCGTGCTCCATCCCCCATGCTACGCATTCCCCATCATGCTCCATCCCCCATGCTGCGCACTCCCAAACGTGCTCCATCCTCCATGCTGCGCACTCCCCATCGTACTCCATCCCCCATGCTACGCATTCTCCATCATGCTCCATCCCCCATGCTGCGCACTCCCCATCGTGCTCCATCCCCCATGCTGCGCACTCCCCATCGTGCTCCATCCCCCATGCTGCACACTCCCCATCGTGCTCCATCCCCCATGCTGCACACTCCCCATCGTGCTCCATCCCCCATGCTGCGCACCCCCCATCGTGCTCCATCCCCCATGCTGCGCACACCCCATCGTGCTCCATCCCCCATGCTGCGCACTCCCCATCGTGCTCCATCCCCCATGCTGCGCACCCCCATCGTGCTCCATCCCCCATGCTGCGCACCCCCCATCGTGCTCCATCCCCCATGCTGCGCACTCCCCATCGTGCTCCATCCCCCATGCTGCGCACTCCCCATCGTGCTACATCCCCCATGCTGTGCACCCCCCATCGTGCTCCACAGTCACACATCAGACAGTAAACACGCACACATATGATCGCATACACTCACACACACACCCCACTTCTCCCTGTGCCCACCGGTGGGCGGTCCCAGCAGCTGTGCTGCACGCCGTGCTCCTCTGCCGACACTCACAGATCCGATCGCATACACTCACACACACACACACACACTCACACACATCCGATCGCATACACTCACACACATCCGATCACATACACTCACACACACTCACACACATCCGATCGCATACACACACACACTGACGATATCGCACATACGCGCTGACACACTCACAACATCCGGAGATACCACATGCTTCCGGCCATGTGATCCTCCAGCAGGTCCTGGAAGCTCACAGCACAGTATCGCCGCCGAGAAGCAAGCGATATCACGGGATGTTGTGAGTGTGTGGATGCGATGTGAGGTGTGTGTGAGAGTGAGTGTGATCTGATGTGTGTGTGTGTGTGTGTGTCTGTTCTTATGTGTGTGTGAGGTGTGTGTGTTCCGCCGCTGCAGGACGTGGATGCGATCTGATGTGTGTGTGAGGTGTGTGTGTTCTGCCGCTGCAGGACGTGGATGCGATCTGATGTGAGTGTGAGTGTGAGTCTGAGTGTGAGTCTGAGTGTGAGTCTGAGTGTGAGTCTGAGTGTGAGTGCGAGTGTGCATGTGAGTGTGAGTGTGCATGTGAGTGTGAGTGTGAGTGTGCATGTGAGTGTGAGTCTGAGTGTGAGTCTGAGTGTGCATGTGAGTGTGAGTGTGCATGTGAGTGTGAGTGTGCATGTGAGTGTGAGTGTGAGTGTGCATGTGAGTGTGAGTGTGCATGTGAGTGTGAGTCTGAGTGTGAGTGTGCATGTGAGTGTGAGTGTGCATGTGAGTGTGAGTCTGAGTGTGAGTGTGCATGTGAGTGTGAGTCTGAGTGTGAGTGTGCATGTGAGTGTGAGTCTGAGTGTGCATGTGAGTGTGAGTCTGAGTGTGAGTGTGCATGTGAGTGTGAGTCTGAGTGTGAGTGTGCATGTGAGTGTGAGTCTGAGTGTGAGTGTGAGTGTGAGTGTGAGTCTGAGTGTGAGTGTGCGTGTGAGTGTGCATGTGAGTGTGAGTGTGCATGTGAGTGTGAGTGTGCATGTGAGTGTGAGTCTGAGTGTGAGTGTGCATGTGAGTGTGAGTCTGAGTGTGAGTGTGCATGTGAGTGTGAGTCTGAGTGTGAGTGTGCATGTGAGTGTGAGTCTGAGTGTGCATGTGAGTGTGAGTCTGAGTGTGAGTGTGCATGTGAGTGTGAGTCTGAGTGTGAGTGTGCATGTGAGTGTGAGTCTGAGTGTGAGTGTGCATGTGAGTGTGAGTGTGAGTCTGAGTGTGAGTGTGCATGTGAGTGTGAGTCTGAGTGTGAGTGTGCATGTGAGTGTGAGTCTGAGTGTGAGTGTGAGTGTGCATGTGAGTGTGAGTCTGAGTGTGAGTGTGCATGTGAGTGTGAGTGTGCATGTGAGTGTGAGTCTGAGTGTGCATGTGAGTGTGAGTCTGAGGGTGAGTCTGAGTGTGAGTGTGCATGTGAGTGTGAGTCTGAGTGTGAGTGTGCATGTGAGTGTGAGTCTGAGTGTGAGTGTGCATGTGAGTGTGAGTCTGAGTGTGAGTGTGCATGTGAGTGTGAGTCTGAGTGTGAGTCTGAGTGTGAGTGTGCATGTGAGTGTGAGTCTGAGTGTGAGTGTGAGTCTGAGTGTGAGTGTGCATGTGAGTGTGAGTCTGAGTGTGAGTCTGAGTGTGAGTGTGCATGTGAGTGTGAGTCTGAGTGTGAGTGTGCATGTGAGTGTGAGTCTGAGTGTGAGTGTGCATGTGAGTGTGAGTCTGAGTGTGAGTGTGCATGTGAGTGTGAGTCTGAGTGTGAGTGTGCATCTGAGTGTGAGTCTGAGTGTGAGTGTGCATGTGAGTGTGAGTCTGAGTGTGAGTGTGCATGTGAGTGTGAGTCTGAGTGTGAGTGTGCATGTGAGTGTGAGTGTGAGTCTGAGTGTGAGTATGCATGTGAGTGTGAGTCTGAGTGTGAGTGTGCATGTGAGTGTGAGTCTGAGTGTGAGTGTGAGTGTGCATGTGAGTGTGAGTCTGAGTGTGAGTGTGCATGTGAGTGTGAGTGTGCATGTGAGTGTGAGTCTGAGTGTGCATGTGAGTGTGAGTCTGAGGGTGAGTCTGAGTGTGAGTGTGCATGTGAGTGTGAGTCTGAGTGTGAGTGTGCATGTGAGTGTGAGTCTGAGTGTGAGTGTGCATGTGAGTGTGAGTCTGAGTGTGAGTGTGCATGTGAGTGTGAGTCTGAGTGTGAGTCTGAGTGTGAGTGTGAGTCTGAGTGTGAGTCTGAGTGTGAGTGTGCATGTGAGTGTGAGTCTGAGTGTGAGTGTGCATGTGAGTGTGAGTCTGAGTGTGAGTCTGAGTGTGAGTGTGCATGTGAGTGTGAGTCTGAGTGTGAGTGTGCATGTGAGTGTGAGTCTGAGTGTGAGTGTGCATGTGAGTGTGAGTCTGAGTGTGAGTGTGCATGTGAGTGTGAGTCTGAGTGTGAGTGTGCATGTGAGTGTGAGTCTGAGTGTGAGTGTGCATGTGAGTGTGAGTCTGAGTGTGAGTCTGAGTGTGAGTGTGCATGTGAGTGTGAGTCTGAGTGTGAGTGTGCATGTGAGTGTGAGTCTGAGTGTGAGTGTGCATGTGAGTGTGAGTGTGAGTCTGAGTGTGAGTGTGCATGTGAGTGTGAGTCTGAGTGTGAGTGTGCATGTGAGTGTGAGTCTGAGTGTGAGTGTGAGTGTGCATGTGAGTGTGAGTGTGAGTGTGAGTGTGCATGTGAGTGTGAGTGTGCATGTGAGTGTGAGTCTGAGTGTGCATGTGAGTGTGAGTCTGAGGGTGAGTCTGAGTGTGAGTGTGCATGTGAGTGTGAGTCTGAGTGTGAGTGTGCATGTGAGTGTGAGTCTGAGTGTGAGTGTGCATGTGAGTGTGAGTCTGAGTGTGAGTGTGCATGTGAGTGTGAGTCTGAGTGTGAGTGTGCATGTGAGTGTGAGTCTGAGTGTGAGTGTGCATGTGAGTGTGAGTGTGAGTCTGAGTGTGCATGTGAGTGTGAGTCTGAGGGTGAGTCTGAGTGTGAGTGTGCATGTGAGTGTGAGTCTGAGTGTGAGTGTGCATGTGAGTGAGTGTGAGTCTGAGTGTGAGTCTGAGTCTGAGTGTGAGTGAGTGTGAGTGAGTGTGCGTGTGAGTCTGAGTGTGAGTGTGTGTGAGTCTGAGTCTGCGTGTGAGTCTGAGTGTGAGTGTGCATGTGAGTGTGAGTCTGAGTCTGAGTGAGTGTGAGTGAGTGTGCGTGTGAGTCTGAGTGTGAGTCTGAGTGTGAGTCTGAGTGTGAGTGTGCATGTGAGTGTGAGTCTGAGTCTGAGTGAGTGTGAGTGAGTGTGCGTGTGAGTCTGAGTGTGAGTCTGAGTGTGAGTCTGAGTGTGAGTGTGCATGTGAGTGTGAGTCTGAGTCTGAGTGTGAGTGTGTGTGAGTCTGAGTGTGAGTCTGAGTCTGCGTGTGAGTCTGAGTCTGCGTGTGAGTCTGAGTGTGAGTGTGAGTGAGTGTGAGTGAGTGTGCGTGTGAGTCTGAGTGTGAGTGTGAGTGTGTGTGAGTCTGAGTCTGAGTGTGAGTCTGAGTCTGAGTCTGCGTGTGAGTCTGAGTGTGAGTGTGCATGTGAGTCTGAGTGTGAGTCTGAGTGTGAGTCTGAGTGTGAGTCTGAGTGTGAGTCTGAGTGTGCGTGTGAGTCTGAGTGTGAGTCTGAGTGTGAGTCTGAGTGTGCGTGTCAGTCTGAGTGTGAGTCTGAGTGTGAGTGTGCATGTGAGTGTGAGTCTGAGTGTGAGTGTGAGTGTGAGTCTGAGTCTGAGTGTGTGTGAGTGTGAGTCTGAGTGTGCGTGTGAGTCTGTGAGTGTGCGTGTGAGTCTGTGTGAGTGTGCGTGTGAGTGTGCATGTGAGTGTGAGTCTGAGTGTGAGTGTGCATGTGAGTGTGAGTCTGAGTGTGAGTGTGCATGTGAGTGTGAGTCTGAGTGTGAGTGTGCATGTGAGTGTGAGTCTGAGTGTGAGTGTGCATGTGAGTGTGAGTCTGAGTGTGAGTCTGAGTGTGAGTGTGCATGTGAGTGTGCATGTGAGTGTGAGTCTGAGTGTGAGTGTGCATGTGAGTGTAAGTCTGAGTGTGTGTGCATGTGAGTGTGAGTCTGAGTGTGAGTGTGCATGTGAGTGTGAGTCTGAGTGTGAGTGTGCATGTGAGTGTGAGTGTGAGTCTGAGTGTGCATGTGAGTGTGAGTCTGAGGGTGAGTCTGAGTGTGAGTGTGCATGTGAGTGTGAGTCTGAGTGTGAGTGTGCATGTGAGTGAGTGTGAGTGTGAGTCTGAGTGTGAGTGTGCATGTGAGTGTGAGTCTGAGTGTGAGTCTGAGTGTGAGTGTGAGTGAGTGTGAGTGAGTGTGCGTGTGAGTCTGAGTGTGAGTCTGAGTGTGAGTCTGAGTGTGAGTGTGCATGTGAGTGTGAGTGTGAGTCTGAGTGTGAGTGTGAGTGTGTGTGAGTCTGAGTGTGAGTCTGAGTCTGAGTCTGCGTGTGAGTCTGAGTGTGAGTCTGAGTCTGAGTCTGAGTGTGAGTGAGTGTGAGTGAGTGTGCGTGTGAGTCTGAGTGTCAGTGTGAGTGTGTGTGAGTCTGAGTGTGAGTCTGAGTCTGAGTCTGCGTGTGAGTGTGAGTGTGAGTGTGCATGTGAGTCTGAGTGTGAGTCTGAGTGTGAGTCTGAGTGTGAGTCTGAGTGTGCGTGTGAGTCTGAGTGTGAGTCTGAGTGTGAGTGTGAGTCTGAGTGTGCGTGTCAGTCTGAGTGTGAGTCTGAGTGTGAGTGTGCATGTGAGTGTGAGTCTGAGTGTGAGTGTGAGTGTGTGTGAGTCTGAGTGTGAGTCTGAGTGTGAGTCTGAGTGTGAGTGTGAGTCTGAGTCTGAGTGTGTGTGAGTGTGAGTCTGAGTGTGCGTGTGAGTCTGTGAGTGTGCGTGTGAGTCTGTGTGAGTGTGCGTGTGAGTGTGCATGTGAGTGTGCATGTGAGTGTGCGTGTGAGTGTGAGTGTGCGTGTGAGTCTGATTGTGAGTGTGCATGTGAGTCTGAGTGTGAGTCTGAGTGTGAGTGTGCATGTGAGTCTGAGTGTGAGTGTGCGTGTGAGTCAGAGTGAGTGGAGGCCAATCCGTGCGGGGGGGGCGGACCCGAGGCGAGCGGCCAATCCGTGCGGGGGGGAGGAGCCGAGGCGAGCGGCCAATCCGTGGGGGGGCGGGGCCATTGCGAGCCCAGCGGCCAATCAGCTTTGTGTCACCGTAAGGACACAATTTTGGAGCATGACAGACAGACAGACAGACAGATAGACAGACAGACAGACAGAATAAGGCAATTATATATATAGATGAGTCTGAGTGTGAGTCTGAGTGTGAGTGTGCATGTGAGTCTGAGTGTGAGTGTGCGTGTGAGTCAGAGTGAGTGGAGGCCAATCCGTGCGGGGGGGGCGGACCCGAGGCGAGCGGCCAATCCGTGCGGGGGGGAGGAGCCGAGGCGAGCGGCCAATCCGTGGGGGGGCGGGGCCATTGCGAGCCCAGCGGCCAATCAGCTTTGTGTCACCGTAAGGACACAATTTTGGAGCATGACAGACAGACAGACAGACAGATAGACAGACAGACAGACAGAATAAGGCAATTATATATATAGATTGGTGTCAGTGATAGACATTGTCATACAAAAATGGGCAGTGTTCATCAGCTGAGCCAAGTAAACCCATAGATTCTGTTTGGTTTTTCATAAGGCTAAATTTTCCATGGTTGGTCTCTCTCTGTTTTCGGTCTGAAGATTTCTTGGCTTCTGATGGAAGTTGAAAGGACATGGTGGCGCCAATGATGCAACATTTCCAGATTTTGATCTAAAGGGACAAAAATACACATATTTTCTGAGATAACATCTGTCATTTTGGACGTGTTCCCACTTTTCTTGTCTGGGTTTCATAACTATCAACACATGGTCCTTTCCTTGAGCAATGACTTCAGCAGGTTCTGGAATACCTATGTCACCCAATTTTTTCACTCAGATTTTTACAGTATCATTGATAGGATGTGAGGATCCAAAACATTCATCTTCTCTGACTATCACAACTGTAGGCGCCCTTCCTCTCACCACCTGCATTTTATAAATAGGTTGTACCAGCAACTGAGCTATCTTATCTCCCTTCTGTATTAGCATGTCACTTACTCCACCATTCATTAGAAGTACCTTAATTTCTACTTGATAATCCTGATCTATCACTTCTGCTATTACCTGAAATCAGTGTAAAGGTACCGTCACACTAAACAACTTACCAGCGATCCCAACAACGATACAACCTGATAGGGATCGCTGGTAAGTTGCTAGGAGGTTGCTGGTGAGAGGTCACACAGACGCTCCAGCGATCCCACCAGCAACCTGACCTGGCAGGGATCGCTGCAGCATCGCTACACGGGTTGCTGGTGAGCTGTCACCAGTGACCAGCCCCTAGCCAGCAGCGATGCACTTTAGCGATGCTGCGCTTGGTAACTAAGGTAAATATCGGGTAACCAACCCGATATTTACCTTGGTTACCAGCGCACGCAGCTACACGTGCAGAGAGCAGGGAGCAGCGAACACCGCTTAGCGCTGGCTCCCTGCTCTCCTAGTTACAGCACACATCGGGTTAATTACCCGATGTGTGCTGCAGCTACATGTGCACAGAGCAGGGAGCAGCGCACACCGCTTAGCGCTGGCTCCCTGCTCTCCTAGTTACAGCACACATTGTGTAAATTACCCAATGTGTGCTGTAGCTACATGTGCAGAGAGCAGGGAGCAGCGCACACCGCTTAGCGCTGGCTCCCTGTTCTCCTAGTTACAGCACACATCGGGTTAATTACCCGATGTGTGCTGTAGCTACATGTGCAGAGAGCAGGGAGCCGCGCACACTTCTTAGCGCTGGCTCCCTGCTCTCCTAGCTACAGTACACATCGGGTTAATTACCCGATGTGTACTCTGCTACACGTGCAAGGAGCAGGAGCCGGCACTGACAGTGAGAGCGGTGGAGTCTGGTAACGAAGGTAAATATCGGGTAACCAAGGACAGGGCTTCTTGGTTACCCAATGTTTTTAACTCGCCCACCCCAGGGCTATGGGACACCCGGTGCCGGGCCGGACTAGTCCGGTGGTAGTCAGTGGTGGCTGGGCCAGGCTCCGTGGCCCTGGTGGGTGTCAGTAGAATATGTGGCTTGATGAATAAAGTTTGTGTTCGTGACGCCACCTGTGGTCTGCTGCTATTAAGCCGCCGCTGCTGTGTGAGGCCTCCGGGGTGATGATATAGCAGCAATGGTGGTACTGCTCCCCACAGGTGGAGCGGAGCCCTGGGGACACTGTTAGTGCTCGTGAAAGTCTATGGGGTTGTGTGGCTAACACGGTGCAGGGTCGACAGGCAATGAAAGAACCAGGCACAAACAACAGTCTCTTTACCTTTTCCTCTTTTACTTTGGGAACAGTCCAGTCCTGGGAGACCGTTACAGGTGGTGATGGGGATTCGGTCAGCCTGGAAGTACTTGGGGTGATCTTTCTGGCCAGCTGAGTATGAGGCCTACTCCTGTGCTTTTCTTTGTTATGATAGGACCCTGCTTCTCTGAATCCAGCAATGGCCCTCTTTGCTGCTGGGACCGATGGTATGTCCCTTTCCCTCTGTAGCAGGCTGCGCAGGCCCTCTCTGGTGCTTCTCTGCTGGAGTCCACACCGGGCCCTGATGCTGCAGCTGTACCTTCGGGATGTTTATGGGACAGGTGCTTGCAGCTCTCCTGCCCTTCGGATTCGGCTACCAGGGAGTATTTTAAGCCCTGGTGGCCACAGACTCCGATGTCCGAGTCTCTCCGCTGCCTCTCTGTTACTCCTGCTTCCCTGGGCCAAGCTACTCTAGCTCTAGGCCCCAGATCCACAGGACAGCACACTCTGCGTCTGCTTCCTTCCACTTCTCTCTACAGACTCACAACTACTTCCTCCCTCAGGTCAGACTTGAGGAAAGCTCCCTGGAATTCCAGGTTCAGAGCTCCCCCTGCTGGCCGGAGGGAGAACTGCGTTGGGTGTTAAACTTGCTGGCCAATGGACCTCCCCATTACCTCCAGGCTCAGCATTAACCCTTTGGGAGGGCAATGCTGTTGTGGCGACCAGGTCCTGGGGCGCCACATTTACCGTGGTTACTAGCGTCCACAGAAGCCGGCTCCTGTTGCCTGCACATTTAGTTGTTGCTGTCTCGCTGTCACACACAGCGATCTGTGCTTCACAGCGGGACAGCAACAACTAAAAAATGGCCCAGGCCATTCAGCAACAACCAACGACCTCACAGCAGGGGCCAGGTTGTTGCTGGATGTCACACACAGCAACATCACTAGCAACATCGCTGCTACATCACAAACGTTGTTCGTTAGCAGCGATGTTGCTAGCGATGTTGCTTAATGTGACGGGGCCTTAAGGGTTCGGTTCCACTTGCGATTTTCATGTGCGAGTGCGATCCGATAAAACATCGGATTGCACTCGCACCAGTGCAAAAACTATGGGGTATCGTCCATCTGCGATTGATTTCTCATGCCATAACGGCATGCAGAATGAATCGCAGCATGCTGCGTTTGGCAGCGAGTCTCAGCTTGCGCACCCCCATGCAAGCCTGTGGGAGTCTGTGAGACATTGAACTGTACTTGCATGTAATACAAGTGCAGGGCGATGTATGCAGAGAAAGTCCGCGGAGGAGATGCGGAGAAAGTGCTCCCTCCCTCTTCTCTGCAGCTGTGATACGATCGCAAGATTGCATCACAGTCGCATGACCCTCGGCTGACACTCGCAGAAGAGGGTCTTTAGCATATCCCTTCCAATGCTCTTGCGCTCTCTCTGAAGCTGTGCGCAAGTGGAAAAGTACCCTTAAGCTGGGTTTACACCCTGCAACATCTCAAACGACATCGCTGTAACGTCACCGGTTTTGTGACGCAATAGCGATGTTGTTTGCGATGTTGCAGTGTGTGAATCCTATCAGCGACCCGGCCCCTGCTGTGAAGTTGTAATCGTTACAAATCGTTCAGGACCATTCCTAGGTCCTTTGTTTCCCGCTGTGCAGCATGAAGTTTCAGTGTGTGAAGCCTTTTCAGCGACTTTGTTAGCAACTTCCCTTTCAAAAGGCTGCTTATCAACGTCCCCAAACAACCAGCTAGGTCGCTCTGCAGGTCCGGATCGCTGTTGAGTTGTTGGCCAGGTTTGCCTGTTTGAACGCTCACCAGAGACTTAGCAGAGACTTAGGGAGGTCGCTATTGCGTCACCAAACCGGTGACGTTACAGCGATGTCCTTTGCGATGTTGCAGCGTGTAAACCCAGCTTTAGGCCAAACTTGACCTTAGGGCTATGAGACCAAAATTGTGAGAAACCATTTACAAGTCTATTGTCCTGTCTGAAAATAAAATTAAAGAACATACATTCAAAGCAAACAACCATTAGCTAATTACAGTACCCATACATCACAATGGGATGATTCTCTGTTTTATTGTTTAGACTGATTACTCTGATATCATGTGAAAGTTTGGTTTCCAGTCTAAAAATAAACACAAACATAATTAGAATACAAGCTCAAATCACAAAACATAATTTTATCTGATTCATTATCCATGTGCTAATAGAGTCACATCTTAAGGCCCCGTCACACTAAGCAACATCGCTAGCAACATCGCTGCTAACGAACAACTTTTGTGACGTTGCTAGCGATGTTGCTGTTTGTGACATCCAGCAACAACCTGGCCCCTGCTGTGAGGTCGTTGGTTGTTGCTGAATGTCCTGGGCCATTTTTTAGTTGTTGCTGTCCCGCTGTGAAGCGCAGATCGCTGTGTGTGACAGCGAGACAGCAACAACTAAATGTGCAGGCAGCAGGAGCCGGCTTCTGCGGAGGCTGGTATCCACAGTAAACATCGGGTAACCAAGAAGCCCTGTCCTTGGTTACCCGATATTTACCTTTGTTACCAGCCTCCGCCGCTCTCACTGTCAGTGCCGGCTCCTGCTCTGTGCACATGTAGCTGCAGGACACATCGGGTTAATTAACCCGATGTGTGCTGTAGCTAGGAGAGCAAGGAGCCAGCGCTAAGCAGTGTGCGCTGCTCCCTGCTCTGTGCACATTTAGCTGCAGTACACATCGGGTAATTAACCCGATGTGTGCTGTAACTAGGAGAGCAAGGAGCCAGCGCTAAGCGGTGTGCACTGCTCCCTGCTCTGTGATGTAGCTGCAGCACACATCGGGTAATTAACCCGATGTGTGCTGTAACTAGGAGAGCAGGGAGCCAGCGCTCAGTGTGCGCTGCTCCCTGCTCTCTGCACGTGTAGCTCCGTGCGGTGGTAACCAAGGTAAATATCGAGTTGGTTACCCGATATTTACCTTAGTTACCAAGCGCAGCATCTTCCACGCAGCGCTGGGGGCTGGGACACTGGTTGCTGGTGAGCTCACCAGCAACTCGTGTAGCGACGCTCCAGCGATCCCTGCCAGGTCAGGTTGCTGGTGGGATCGCTGGAGCGTCGCAGTGTGACATCTCACCAGCAACCTCCTAGCAACTTACCAGCGATCCCTATTGTTGTTGGGATCGCTGGTAAGTTGCTTAGTGTGACTGGACCTTTAAGGCCCAGTCACACTAAACAACTTACCAGCGATCCCAACAATGATACAACCTGATAGGGATCGTTGGTAAGTTGCTAGGAGGTCGCTGGTGAGATGTCACACTAAGCGATGCTCCAGCGATCCCACCAGCAACCTGACCTGGCAGGGATCACTGGAGCGTCGCTACACGGGTTGCTGGTGAGCTGTCACACAGGCAGATCTCACCAGCAACCAGTGACCAGCCCCCAGCCAGCAGCGCCGCGTGGAAGCGATGCTGCGCTTGGTAACTAAGGTAAATATAGGGTAACCAACCCGATATTTACCTTGGTTACCAGCGCACACCACTTAGCGCCGGCTCCCTGCACACTTAGCCACAGTACACATCGGGTTAATTACCCGATGTGTACTCTGCTACGTGTGCAGGCAGCAGGAGTCGGCTTCTGCGGACGCTGGTAACCACGATAAACATCGGGTAACCAAGAAGCCCTTACCTTGGTTACCCGATATTTACCTTCGTTACCAGCGTCCGCCGCTCTCACACTGCCAGTGCTGGCTCCCTGTTCCCTGCACTCCTAGCCACAGTACACATCGGGTTAGTTTCCCGATGTGTACTGTGGCTACGTGTGCAGAGAGCAGGGAGTCGGCACTGACAGCTGAGAGCGGCGGACGCTGGTAACGAAGGTAAATATCGGGTAACCAAGGTAAGGGCTTCTTGGTTACCCGATGTTTACCGTGGTTACCAGCGTCCGCAGAAGCCGGCTCCTGCTGCCTGCACATTTAGTTTTTTGCTCTGTCGCTGTCATACACAGCAATGTGTGCTTCACAGCGGGAGAGCAACAACTAAAAATTGGCGCAGGACATTCAGAAACAACCAACGACCTCACAGCAGGGGCTAGGTTGTTGCTGGATGTCACACCCAGCAACATCGCTAGCAACATTGCTGCTACGTCACAAAAGTTGTTCCTTAGCAGCGATGTTGCTAGCGATGTTGCTTAGTGTGATGTGGCCTTAACTTGACAGCTAAAAAGCTCATTGTTTACCCAACTATATTGGTACATTGTGTTTTATTAATTAGCAACAGGGGTATGGCAATCTGTAACCAACTGAAAAGTAGCCAGAATAATTACCCTCCTAATTGTCAGGTCTGGTGGTTCTGCACCTGTGACAGTCCGTCATGCTCCTACATGTGCTCTGGCTCGCTGATGGGTCACCAGTCGCTGGCCACAAGGGGCGGGGTGTTGCCATCGGGGGCGGCGCTTGCACTAATGCCCGTGCTGACTAAGCACGTCATACCCTGGAGGTCACTGGAAGGCGGCACACCACTGCTACCAGCAATGGTGTCAGTCAGGTCCCCTGGTGTGAGCTGTTGCCAGAGGATATGGGACGCTATATCCTCTGACACAGTCAGATGGTGGAAGGTTCCCTCCATTCCACCCTTTTCCTCTCCTTCTGATGTTCTGTGGACAGAGGGTGGGTAATGGGTGTTGCCTCAGAGAGTCACATGAGCTCTGGGAGGCAGATTTAAACCTGCAATCTGCCTCCCTTAGTTGCTGATTAATTCAGTGGTGTGGTTGGTTAGAGTGGTTTGCTTGTGCTAAAGCGCTGTCGTTTTCCTTGAGCTTATCCTGCTGTGGGTTACAGCTTCTCCTTCGTTATAGCTGGGTTCACCTTTCTCTTTAGTTTCTGCTGTGTATCAACCTTTAGTTTGGTTATCTACGTTCAGCTCTCTTTTGTGTCTCCTGCGGTTTCAGCCTAATGTTTTGTTTCCTTTTCCATTAGGCTATTTTGTTAGTGTGCTTTTCCCATCTGCCTCTGTGTGCCCGGTCACCAGCTGCCTGGGAAGGGCGCTGTTAAATTCCTTCCTTGCCAGGACTGACAGGCGAGTGAAGGATATCACCGGCCCTTAAGGGTGTGCGGCAGTGCGATGGCTAGTGCCAAGTGCGACCAACACAGTGCGCTTGCTTGCATGCAGGGGGTCTGGTCTCACCATCCTGCATTACATATTAATCAGCTCAATATGGATCCTGCTGAACAACTGGTGGAGCAAATGCAGAATCTGCTGGTTATGTTCCAGGATCTTGCAGCTACTGGGAGGCACCACTCTCAGACTCTGGCTCAGTTGGCCCCTGTAGCACCTCACCCTGGAGTAGCCCCAATACCACCTGTACCAGCCCCTGAATTGGTTGCTCAGACTTCCCCTGAACCGAATATTCTTTTCAGGGGATTGGGAGAAATTTTTTAATTTCCATGGTAATTGCAAATAGTTTTTTTCAACTCAGACCCATTTCTTCAGGGAATGAGAGGTGGGCTTAATTATCTCTTTTCTCAGGGGGGATACCCAGACATGGGCCTTTTCTTTAGCTGATGATTCCCCAGCCCATAACTCCAATGAGGTGTTTTCAGGGAATTGGGGCTCCTTTATGATGTACCAGCTAGAGTCGCTATGGCTGAATCAAACCTCAGAGCACTTTGTCAGGGTAATCTACAGGTTGAGGAATATTGCTCTCAGTTGGATGGTCCACATAGAATTATATGGTGGTCTGTTGAGGTGGGGTGGAACGATGCTGCCCTGCTGTGCAGGTTTCTGAGTGACTTGGCGGATGTCTTAAAGGATATGCTGGTATACCATTCACCGCCTCACAGTCTTGAAGCTGCCATGATTCTCGTTGTGCATCTGGATTGGTACTGGTTACTAGAAAAAGCCTCCACTAGGGGGATGTTGGTCTATCCAAGAAAGTCTCTATTTCCTGAGGAGAAGCCAAGGCAAATTGGAGAGGTGACGACTTTTTGGGAGCAAAGACAATGTCGCTGGGAGCTCCTCAACTAGGCGCACAGGTATCCCATTTTAAAAAAGCATTTTTTTCTCATTGTCCTGGCTTATCAGGGTAAGGAGGTCAAAGGTTATGCTTTTGTGGATTGTGGGGCAAAAGTGATTTTTTTTTTGGATCTCTCTGTGGTTAAAACCTTGGAGAATCCCCTCAAGGCTTTTAAGCCAGCCATTAAATTCACTTCGCTGGATAATTGCCCACTTTTCCAGCATGTTGAAATGTACAATAAAGACACTGTATCTCTTCAGATGCTGTGTCTTCACAGACAGTAGATTACCTTTTTAGTATGACTCGCCCACCCCAGGGCTATGGGACACCCGATGCCGGGCCGGACTAGTCCGGGGGTCGTCAGTGGTGGCGGGGCCCGGCTCCGTGGCCCTGGTGGGTGTCAGTTAAATATGGCTGGTGAATAAAGTTTATGGTTGTCGTGACGCCACCTGTGGTTTGCGGCTATTAAGCCGCCGCTGCTGTGTGAGGCCTCCGGGGTGATGATATGGCAGCAATGGTGGTACGGCTCCCCACAGGTGGAGCGGTGCCCCGGGGACACTATTGGTGCTCGTGAGAGGCTATGGTGTTGTGTGGATAACATGGTGCAGGGCCGACAGGCAATGAAAGAAACAGGCACAAACAACAGTCTCTTTACCTTCTCCTCTTTTACTTCACAAACGGTTAGTCCTGGGAGACCGTTACAGGTGGTAGAGGGCTCCGGCCGGCCTGGAAGTAACTGAGATGTCGTTTTGGCCAGAGGAGTATGAGGTCTACTCCTGTTCTTTCCTTACTGTGATAGGACCCTGCTCTCTGAATTTAGCAATGGCCCTCTTGTTGCTGGGACCGGTGGTACGTCCCTTTCCCTCTGTGGTAGGCTGCGCAGGCCCTCTCTGGTGCTTCTCTGCTGGGGTCCACACCGGGCCCTGATGATGCAGCTGTACCTTCGGGCTGTTTATGGGCCAGGTGCTTGCAGCTCTCCTGCCCTTCGGATTCGGCTACCAGGGAGTATTTTAGGCCCTGGTGGCCACAGACTCCGATGTCCGAGTCTCTTCTGCGCCTCTCTGCTCCCCCTGCTTCACTGGGCCAAGCTGCTCCAGCTCTAGGCCCCAATTCCACAGGACAGCACTACTCTGCGTCTGCTTGCTATCACTTCTCTCTATAGACTGAACACTAACCCCTCCCTCAGGTAAGGCTTAAGGAATGCTCCCTGGAATTCCAGGTTCAGATCTCCCCCTGCTGGCCCGAGGGAGGAACTGCGTTGGATGTTAAACTTACTGGCCAATAGACCTCCCAATTACCTCCAGGCTCAGCATTAACCCTTTGGAGGGGCAATGCTGTTGTGGCGACCAGGTCCTGGGGCGCCACACTCCCCTTTAGTTAAACTCATTTCTCCCGGACTGAAGAAAACAAAACAAAACATGTTACAACCTTAAACAACTATAAGAGTCAAGTGTGGCTCCCTGCCGGGTGTCCATTACACTGCTCCATGAGGGACCCGCCGCGATAAAACCCCCAACGTAGGCTCTGGGCGTGCATTGATGACCCCACTCTATGCACGCCGGACGGGTTTTTCTTCAGGGGTGCTGAGCACACTGGTGCTAACTATGTACAGCTAGAGTGTTGGCCACCCATAGTCCAGTGGCCCAATTGTCCATTTACTTAATCAGCTAAGACAAAAAACATTTTATACAAGACATTTAAACTAACTATATACATTCTGTTAGGTATTTTACTTTCTATGTTCTATACCTTGGAGGGGGCTGTCCCCGAGTGCTACGTTGGGACCGGCGTAGCTCTGGGGTTTGTCCCTGACTACTTGGAGTGTCTGCCCCCTCGGTGTTACTGGTAGTCCTAACCCTGACAGGTATGCGTGTTGGTTGCCTACGGGGTCTCAGATTCGCCAAGGGTATGGCAGGTTCACCACTGGCAGGGGGTTGATTCTCCTGTTCTACTGCTGGCGTGTCATCTTGTGTTGGGGCGGACAGTTCCTTAGATGGATCTGGAACCTCTTCTGTCTCTGGCTCGACCAACTGCGGGAACGTCAAGACTGGTACCACTATGGCATTATTTATTCGGGTCCAAGTTTTGGGGAATTTGCCAAGGATTGTTTGTATCATCTCTCCCTCTTTTTCTTGAATTTCTTCCACTTCTTTTTGGATTTTGCACTGCTCAGGGCACGCTTTCAGGCGGTCTCTGGACACTGTTTGATAAGTCTTGCCTTCATCTTTGCTTATGAGGCATACCTTACTATTGTCAAAGTTGGAGGGAATAATGGTGTAGGGTTCATTCTCCCACTGATCATCTAATTTATGCGCCCTCCGCTTTTTCTTGAGGACCTGTTCTCCAGGTGCTAAGGGAGTTGCTGGGGCTGTTTGATTGTAGTTCTGCTCTTTTCTCGTTCTTGCTTGGGACAGGCTCTTTTCTACGCATTCCTGGACTTTGCGGTACTGCTGTTGTCGCTCTGTATCCCAATCTTCTATCTCTTGAACCGTTTCAGGTGACACAGTTCCTATCTCAAAGTCTAAAGGTAACTTGCCAGGTCTTGCTCGCATCAAGTAAGCAGGGCTACAGTTGGTCGAGTTTACTGGGATATGGTTGTGACGCCCTGGGCAAGCCAGGGGTCACAGGTCACATCACCACCACACCCTACATCCCAGTTAGGAACACCAAAGCTACTAAAATCCTTGTTGCCTTCCTCCAGGGGCTGATGTTCACACCAGGGGGTGGGCCAGGCGGTTGGCTCCGCCCACCGAGGAGTACACAGCCCTGGAGGCGGGAAGAACCAGGCAGTTTAGCTCAGGCAGAGCTTGAGTGAGGAAGAAGTTAAGAAAAGAAAGTTGAGGAGAGAAGTTCAAGCTAGGGAGTGGAGGAGTAAACAGTCAAGTCAAGTGAGGAAAGTGAAGTAGTAGTGGAGCAAAGAAGAAAAGAGTAAAAGTGAGCGTAGAAAGACCTGAAGTCGGTCCGGCTAAGTGCAGGACAGTGTCAGCAAGGTCAGCAACAGCGGTGATTGTCTGGAGGGGGACTGCTCGGAGGTTGCTGGAAGGACCGCGGACGGGTAGTGGCCCGGCGGTCTGGAGCAGTATACGAAGGACAGTCAGCACCAGGGCAGGGGCCTCTCGGACCCCGGCAAGGCTAGGAGTCGCCATAATTTGCCAAATCCGTCAGTGAAGGGGACGTCTGTCCCCCAACAACCAAGTCCCGATTGAAGGCAACAGTCCAACCATCAAGGAGGAACACCGCCACCGCCAGGGCACCAGTTCCTCGGGGCCAGCGCCTGCGGGCAAAGAGTAGAGCTCCTCCGGTCCAGCTTGAAGCCGGGGAGCGGGTTACCGGTGGGAACCCATCGCTACCAACACACGAACATTAGGTGCTGGACAAAGGGACATCACCGTTACCTACTGGGAGAGCAAGTGCAGCCGTCCGTGGGAACCGTCTTTCCAGCCGTGTGTTTTACCGAGAACTGTGTCATCGTCTCAGGCTGAGTGAGTACCAAAGTGCCGCAAGGCACAGCGCTGCCCCCGCGTCCCTGCGCCCACCAAGCCCTGCATCACCCACCTCATCACTGGGCCCCGGGATCACCAACCCCTACCCACGGAGGTGCAACACAACAACGGGCTGCTCCACATCATCATTCCCGGGATTCCCCTATCGAGCAGCGGTGGTGCTAACAAATCACCACAACCGTGGGTGGCGTCACGGACAATAGACTCAATCCCCACACCCAAAAACCCCCCTTTCACTCACGGGCGAGGAGCGCCGCTAGAGTCCCCGGGATCCGGCCCAACGCTCGAGCCACCGAGCAGCAGCAGGCCGCAGCAGCCGCGGCAGCCGGACCCGAGCAGTGGGAGAGCGCGGCGTCCCCTCCTCCGCCCGCGACATGGTTATACAGGTCTACCAGATCTGGTAACTTCTCTGGCCATTGGTTTCTTTCTTCCAGAGGTAGAGTCTTGAGCATATCAATAACCACATGGTTCATCTTCTCGCACAATCCATTGGTTTGGGGGTGCTACGGTGTTGTTCTGAGTTTCTTACAGCCGTACATGTTACAGAACTCTTGGAACACTTTTGCCTCGAATGCAGGACCTTGATCAGTCAGTACCCTTTCCGGATAACCGTGAGGTCGACAAAAGTATGCCTGAAATGCTCTAGCTGCTGTTCTGGCTGTCTGGTCCTTCACAGGCACTACTACCAGGAAACGAGAGTAATGGTCCACAATGGTGAGGGCGTACACATAGCCTGACCGGCTTGGTGTTAACTTCACGTGGTCCAGGGCCACCAACTCCAGGGGCTGCTTCGTGACAATTGGCTGTAGGGGAGACCTCTGGCTGGCATCATCTTTCCGCCTCAGGTTACACGGACCACAGTCTCGGCACCACTTCTCGACTGTCTTTCTCATTTGCACCCAGTAGAACCGATCGCGGAGTAGGGTCTCCAACTTCTTCCACCCGAAGTGTCCTGCTTTATCATGGTAAGCTGCTAGGACCATTGGAGCATCCCTCTGTGGGACCACTATCTGCCAGACGAGTTCATTCGTTCGCCAGCTTACATATCTCTTGCAGAGCTTGCCTTGGTAGGTGAACAGTCGTCCCCTCTCCTTCCACAACTGCTGGGCTTCTTGTGGAGCGTCTGGACCGAGATGGGTCTCAGCTTGTGCTAGCTTTTCTTTGACCAATCGCACGGCCGGGTCACCGTTCTGTCTCTTCCCAATTATGGTGGAGTAATGGGTTGACCGAGACCTCGTGCTGGCTCGAGCGCTTCACTCCTACAGCATGCTCACACTGGGAAACACCTTGGTGATGGAAAGCCGGTAACTCTATCTCTTCGAGTTCATCCAGGTCTTCTCCAGACTTGGGTAAGTGAGGCATTCTGGACAGCGCATCAGCAATGTTATTCTTCTTGCCAGCCCGGTACTTGATGGTAAAGTCAAAGTTAGACAGCCGGGCCATCCATCGCTGCTCCAACGCACCTAACTTGGCTGTTGCCAGATGTGTCAACGGGTTGTTGTCCGTGAAGATGGTGAACTTGGCCGATGCCAGATAGTGCTTGAAGCGTTCAGTCACTGCCCAAACAATAGCGAGGAACTCCAGCTTGAAGGAACTGTAGTTTTCTGGATTCCTTTCTGTGGGATGAAGCTTCCTACTGGCGTAAGCTATCACCTTCTCCCGGCCTCCCTGCACCTGGGACAAAACTGCTCCCAGTCCCACGTTGCTGGCGTCTGTGTACAGTACAAACGGCTGGCTGTAGTCAGGGTAGGCCAGAATTTCTTCTCCCGTGAGAGCCCCTTTCAGCCGGACAAAAGATGTTTCTATTTGACTGTTCCATTCAAATGGAGGGCTTTGCTTCTTAGCCTTCTTTGGCTGGCCCACCAGGAGATCTTGAAGAGGCGCTGCTATCTTGGTGAAACCATCAATGAACCTTCGGTAGTAGCCCACCAGCCCAAGGAACTGCCGCACCTCCTTTACCGTGGTGGGTCTTGGCCAGTCCTTGATTACGGTGACTTTCTCCGGATCAGGTGCCACACCTTCTGCGCTGACCACATGACCCAGGTACTGTACCTTTGGCTTCAAGAGGTGACATTTGGACGGCTTTATCTTCAGGCCATACTCCGACAAGGACTCAAACACTTCTGCTAAGTGCCTCAGGTGGTCTTCGCAGGTCTTGGAGTAGACTATGACGTCATCCAGGTACAATAGCACGGTTTCAAAGTTGTGATGGCCCAAGCAGCACTCCATCAATCTCTCAAATGTCCCTGGGGCATTGCAGAGACCGAACGGCATACAATTGAACTCGCAGAGACCCATTGGTGTCGTGAATGCAGTCTTCTCCTTGTCCGCCTCTGCCACGGGAACCTGCCAATACCCACTGGTGAGATCCAGGGTGGAGAAATAATTAGCTGATTTTAAGGCTGTTAGTGACTCTTCTATTCTGGGTAGTGGATAAGCATCTTTATGTGTAATGCAGTTAATTTGTCTGTAGTCTACGCACATTCTCATTGTACCATCTTTTTTCTTTACGAGTACTAGTGGAGCTGCCCAGGGGCTACAACTATATCTGATAACCCCAGCCTCCTTCATCTCCCGTAACATTTCTTTGGCACGCTGATACTGTGCTGGGGGTACAGGGCGGTATCTCTCTTTAATGGGATGATGATCACCCGTGGGGATTTGATGTTTAACCCCTTTTACCTGCCCAAAATCTAGGGGGTGTTTGCTGAAGACCCGCTCGTACTCCTGTACCACCCGGTAAACCCCATGCTTTTGGTGTGAGGGGGTGGAGTCGGTGCCCACATGTAATTTTTGGCACCAGTCTTTCAGCTGTCCCTTGGAGCCATTGTCTTCCGCCTGGTCGGACGGGATCAAGGGTTCCACTGCTTTGATGGTATTGTTACTGACAGTGTACAGTTTTGGTACAGTGGCGTACTGGGGCAATTTGGCTTCCTCCTCCCCACAATTCAGGACACGGACGGGCACTCTTCCCTTGCGGACGTCTGCTACCCCTCTGGCTATCAGGACTCCAGGCCTGCTGTCTGAATACACCGGTTCTACCAAGGCCTGGTAATCTTGACCCTTGAGGCCTATTGCTGCCCAGCACCATATCAACATTTCACTTCTAGGGGGTATTGCAATGGGGAGGAGGTCACTTACCCTCACACTGCCAATTTCTCCTCCGGCCAGCTCAACCTGCTGCTTCCTCATCAGGGCTCGGATTTCCCTCTGTAGGGCACGCTGCTGCCCGGAGCTGGCAGTTTCAGACACCTGCTGCAACAAAATTATCACTTCGGCAATACAATTTTCCATCACATTTGTACCAATGGTTAGCAGTGGGTTAGATTCCTTGCGATCAATATCTACAATATCATCCCCTGACACGGCAATTCTACCTGCCCCACTTTAATGGTTACTTCCTTGTACCCAATTTGAGGCAAGGGCTGACCATTACTACAGCGGGGGCTGGGGCAACGGTGACTGGGATTACATCGGCCGGTGCTGCTGCGTCTTGAGCTACTACAGCCACCTGCTCTCCCTCTGTGTCGGACATCTTCCTCCCCCTTAGTGGACCTTACCAGGCTCCGCTTTCTTTTTAAAATCTCTTCCGGGTAGCGCGGGGTTAACGACCCTCCGCTCTGATGGCGCGCTCTTTTTCGGGCACGCCCCCCTTCTTCCTGCGCTCAGCGAGGCTAATGGCGGCGGCAGTTTTCAAACAGTAACACAGTCTTTTAAGCACAGTTTCTGCAGGCGCACAGTACCCGGTGGGACCGGGCACGAAATCCTGTTTGTGACGCCAAAGTTGACTCGCCCACCCCAGGGCTATGGGACACCCGGTGCCGGGCCGGACAAGTCCGGGGGTCGTCAGTGGTGGCGGGGCCCGGCTCCATGGCCCTGGTGGGTGTCGGTTAAATATGGCTGGTGAATAAAGTTTATGGTTGTCGTGATGCCACCTGTGGTTTGCGGCTATTAAGCCGCCACTGCTGTGTGAGGCCTCGGGGGTGATGATATGGCAGCAATGGTGGTACGGCTCCCCACAGGTGGAGCGGTGCCCCGGGGACACTGTTGGTGCTCGTGAGAGGCTATGGTGTTGTGTGGATAACATGGTGCAGGGCCGACAGGCAATGAAAGAAACAGGCACAAACAACAGTCTCTTTACCTTCTCCTCTTTTACTTCACAAACGGTTAGTCCTGGGAGACCGTTACAGGTGGTAGAGGGCTCCGGCCGGCCTGGAAGTAACTGAGATGTCGTTTTGGCCAGATGAGTATGAGGTCTACTCCTGTTCTTTCCTTACTGTGATAGGACCCTGCTCTCTGAATTTAGCAATGGCCCTCTTGTTGCTGGGACCGGTGGTACGTCCCTTTCCCTCTGTGGTAGGCTGCGCAGGCCCTCTCTGGTGCTTCTCTGCTGGAGTCCACACCGGGCCCTGATGATGCAGCTGTACCTTCGGGCTGTTTATGGGCCAGGTGCTTGCAGCTCTCCTGCCCTTCGGATTCGGCTACCAGGGAGTATTTTAGGCCCTGGTGGCCACAGACTCCGATGTCCGAGTCTCTTCTGCGCCTCTCTGCTCCCCCTGCTTCACTGGGCCAAGCTGCTCCAGCTCTAGGCCCCAATTCCACAGGACAGCACTACTCTGCGTCTGCTTGCTATCACTTCTCTCTACAGACTGAACACTAACCTCTCCCTCAGGTAAGGCTTAAGGAATGCTCCCTGGAATTCCAGGTTCAGAGCTCCCCCTGCTGGCCCGAGGGAGGAACTGCATTGGATGTTAAACTTACTGGCCAATAGACCTCCCAATTACCTCCAGGCTCAGCATTAAACCTTTGGAGGGGCAATGCTGTTGTGGCGACCAGGTCCTGGGGCGCCACAGGTACTTGAGGACCTTTCAGCTCTTTTTATTTTGGGCCTGCCTTGGCTTAAGCAACATAATCCCCATATCGATTACGTTAGTGGGGATGTCATCAGGTGGGGTGAGAGATGCGAGAGCAAATGTCTCAAAGAGGTTCCTCATTTGGAGTGTTTTACCACTCAAAATCCGTGGTAGTTGGTGGAATTTCCTGAGGAGGTAAGCTCTGTGTTGCCCCTCCATAGACCTTATGATTGTGAGATTTAACTCAATTCTGATGCTCCACTACCTAAAAGGTAGAATTTTTAATCTCTCAGCCTGAGAGGGTAGCTATTAGGGATTATATTAAAGAGAATGTAGCAAAAGGGTTTATTCGGCCCTCTAAGTCCCTGGTGGGAGCTGGTTTCTTTTTTGTGTCGAAAAAAGATGGTAAGTTATGGCCATGTATGATTATCGGGAGCTTAATAAAATCACAGTTAGGAACCAGTATCCTCTTCCGATCATACCTGACTTATCTAACCAACTTTTTGGGGCTAAGATCTTTACCAAGCTTGATCTCAAAGGGCTTATAACCTAGTTCGCATTAAGTCTGGGGACGAGTGGAACACTGCATTCAATACCCCTAAAGGTCATTATGAATATCTTGCAATGCCATGTGCAATGCGCCTGCTGTGTTTCAGGCGCTAGTTAATGACATCTTCAGAGATATTCTTGGGGTCTTTGTTATTGTATATATAGATGATATTCTCATTTTCTCCAAGGATGTATTGTCCCATAGGGTCCCTTATGGGACCTGTCAGGTGCAATATTCTCCCAGAACCACGAGCAGTTCTGGGTTCATATTGCTAATCCCTTCCTCACCATCCCTGCATACACCAGCATAGATAAAAAGATCTTTAGAAAAAGTATTTCTAAAGATCTTATATCATTTGCTAATGTGCAAAGGGACTAGTCCCTAGGGCGTTATATCTCCCCGACTTGTCCACCCTCTAATCATGTTGGTACGCCCACAGAGGCGTGCTAAAATGCTAGTCAATGCAGCATCACCAGCGGTGAGGCGAGTACCTGGTCCACGGTGAACGCTGAGCTGAATGTTCCGGCACTTCTTGCTATGCGCACTAGACCTGTCTGAAGCCGGGACGCGTACACCCGGCTTCATACTGCGCATGATCGGAAGTGCCCAACATTCAGAAGCGTGATCACACAAATACGAGCATCACCGCTGGTGATGCTGCATTGAATAGCATTTTAACATGCCCCGTGGGTGTGCTACCATGCTAAATGGGTGGCTAGTTGGGGGAAATAACTGCCTAGGGACTAGTCGCTGCAGTCATTAGCACAAGATTTAAGATCTTTAGAAATACTTTTTCTGAAGATCTCTTTATCTATTGTGAGACAGGGGATATAGCTCAGCTGGGATCTTTGCTTTGGTCCAAGCGAGTGGCTATGGAGTTACAGATGACAGCGTCAGACTGGCAGGTTCCACACAGGTACGGCCACTGCCATGTTTATTGTGTACACTTATCTCTGTGTTACACATTCAAAAACAGGAAAATAAATGTCTAAGGCCGTCTGGCCACTAACTAACAAAAGAATGCTAACTACAAAATGAACCTATGTAACAAACAAAACAGTATTCTCTTAACGTCACGTCTCACTAAGCGACAACGCTAGAGACATCGCTGCTGAGTCATGGTTTTTGTGATGCAACAGCGATCTTGCTAGCAATGTCGCTGTGTGTGACATCCAGCAACGACCTGGCCCCTGCTGTGAGGTCGTCGGTCGTTGCTGAATGTCCTGGACCATTTTTTAGTCGTTGCTCTCCCGCTGTGAAGCACACATCGCTGTGTTTGACAGCGAGAGAACAACGGTCCATCGGGTAACCAAGCAAAGTGCTTTGCTTGGTTACCCGATATTTACCTTGGATACTAGCGTCTGCAGCTTCTAGAAGCCGGCTCCCTGCTCCCTGCACACGTAGCCAAGGTACACATCGGGTAACTATAAGCAAAGCGCTTTGCTTAGTAACCCGATGTGTACTATGGTTACCAAGCACAGCGTCGTTACACAGGTCGCTGGTGGCTGATCTCTGATTGCTGTGGAGTTCTGCCTGTTTGACAGCTCACCAGCGACCATGTAGCGACGCTCCAACGATCCCTGCCAGGTCAGATCGCTGGAGTGTCGCTAAGTGTGACGTTACCTTTACTGTGTCGGTTCCTCAGCACAGCAAGCGGAGGTATTGAGTCTCAGCACCAGCCATGAGCCTGTACTGCTCTCCTCAGCAGTCTCAGTTTACTGAATGCCTCCTGATTATTTCAGCTGATCCATTGAGGAATCAAAACCTGGATTGAATGTGGAGAAGGGAGCAACCAGTTCCACTGCTATTCTTACTGATTACTCCAGGAAAAACCGAGCCCAAAATTACACTGAAATAAACAGGCTTCAGTGACTAACTTATTGCTGAGCCAGATCTGACTTTCCCAGCTTTTCCCAGCTATTTGCATGGGCTGACCGCTCCACAATCAGTACATAGAGGCATATGAAATGAACCGAGGGGAAATATACCTGTTCTCTAGTACTTCTCCCCTCGGCATCTCACATACCCCCCCCCCCCCCCCGTTCGAGCCCGTGGGGTCGGACACAATGACTTACCAAGCAGTGCGTTCTAGACAACGCGTCTGCGTTCCCTTGCGCTTTGCCTGCTCTGTGCTCCACTGAAAATTAAAAATTTTGTAACGCCAAGAACCAGCGTGTCACCCGCGCATTGCCCTCTTTTGCCTGGGACATCCATGTCTGGGATGAATTGTCCGTCACTAGCCTAAATCGGCGTCCTAGTAAATAATAGCGTAGGGTTTCCAGGGCCCACTTCACAGCTAAGGGGGGCTTTACACGTTGCGACATCGCTTCCGAAATTTTGTCGGGGTCATGTCGTTAGTGACGCACAACCGGCGCCGGTAACGACATTGCAACGTGTAAATCCTAGATGCGCCGATAAACGATCGCAAAAGCATCGAAAATCGGTGATCTGTGTAGTGTCATTCATTTTCATAATGTCGGTGCGGCCGCAGGTACGATGTTGTTTGTCGTTCCTGCAGCTCCACACATCGCTGTGTGTATACCCGCAGGAGCGACAAATATCTCCTTACCTGCATCCCGACGGCAATGCGGAAGGGGGAAGGTGGGCGGGATGTTATGTCCCGCTCATCTCTGCCCCTCCGCTTCTATTGGCCGGCCGATTAGTGATGTCGCCGAGCAGGTATGTGCGTGTGAAGCTGTCGTAGCGATAATGTTCGCTACGGCAGCAATCACCACATATCGCATGTGCGACGGGGGCGGGTACTATCGCGCTCGGCATCGCTAGCCGATGCTAGCGATGTCGCAATGTGTAAAGTACCCCTAAAGGCCCCGTCACACCCAGAGATAAATCTTTGGCAGATCTGTGGTTGCAGTGAAATCATGGACATATTGTTCCATTTGTACACAGCCACAAACCTAGCACTGATTGTCCACAATTTCACTGCAACCATAGATCTGCCGCAGATGTATCTGTGTGTGTAACAGGGCCTTAAGGCTTCTCGCTCAACCACACTGTATTTTTTTTCGGCCTCTGTAAGTTTTCTGCTTAGATAGCCCACTGAGTGTTCCTCGCCGTTCACTTCTTGTGAAACACTGCGCCAAGGCCAACACCAGAGCTATCTGTTTGAATAATAAACTACCATTTAAAGGGAAGGTGTCGCGATTTTTTATTTTTGTATTAAAAATAGTGATTATGATATCAAGTATTTTTAATACAAAATTAAAATCACTGCTTATTTAGTTTTTATTTCATTCTAACCTTATTGGAGGCACTGGGGGCTGCCATGCTGCTGTGTGTGTAACGACAGTTACTCACTCCTTTATGGCAGCCCCTGTGCATAGACTCTGATAGTTGGAATCTGACCCCTAGGCTTATTACAGGAGAGCTCCCTGCTGTGACCAGGACATGCCCCCTGGGCTGTCAAGATCACAGCAGAAGGAGGAGATCAGCGCCATCTTTCTGCAGCTCACGGCAGTCATGCTGTGTGCTGAACTTTTCCCCCTGTCACCTGTTTGGGCCATGGGAGTAGTGTACCGGCGCCCCTCCCCCCGCCGCCGATGCTACCGTCTCCAATGACACCCCCACGCTCTCCCCCCCCATCACCCCCCGTCACCTGTCAGCCTGTGTGAGTAATGTACGGCCCCCCTCCCTCCCCGGCCTCAGCGGGCGTGCTTGTGTGTGTGCGTATGGCAGTGCATTTTGTGTGTGCTGGCAGAGCATTGTGTGTGCGTGCATGTGGCAGAGGATTTTGTGCATGCCTAGCAGAGCATTGTGTGTTTGTGTGGCAGAGCATTTTGTGTGTATGCTGGCAAAGCATTGTGTATGCGTGCATGTGGCAGAGCATTGTGTGTGCGTGCATGTGGGAGAGCATTTTGTGCGTGCGGTCATGGGTCAGAGCATTTTGTGTGTGTGTGTGGCAGAGCATATTGTGTGTGCGTGTGTGACGCCCTGGGCAAGACAGGGGTCACAGGTCACAGCACCACCACACCCTACACCCCAGTTAGGAACACCAAGGCTAACCCAAAATCCTTGTTGCCTTCCTCCAGGGGCTGATGTTCACACCAGGGGGTGGGCCAGGCGGTTGGCTCCGCCCACCGAGGAGTTCACAGCACTGGAGGCGGGTAGAAACAGGCAGTTAAGAAAAGGAAGTGAAAGTAGAAGGAAGTGAAGTGGTAGTGGATCTAAAGAGAAAAGCTGAAGTAAAGTGAAAAGTGAGAGTAGTAAAGCCTGAAGTTGGTCCGGGTGTGTGCCCCGGACAGTGACAGCAAGGTCAGCAGACGACGGTGATAGTCTGCAGGGGGACTGCTCGGAGGTTGCTGGAAGGACCGCGGACGGGTGGTGGCCCGGCGGTCTGGAGCAGTATACGAAGAACAGTCAGCACCAGGGCAGGGGCCTTTCGGATCCCGGCAAGGCTAGGAGTCGCCATAATTTGCCAAATCCGTCAGTGAAGGGGACGTCTGTCTCCTAACAACCAAGTCCCGATTGAAGGCAACAGTCCAACCGTAACGGAGAGACACCGCCACCGCCAGGGCATCAGTTTCTCAGGGCCAGCGCCTGCGGGCAAAGTAGGGCTCCTCCGGCCCATATCCAAGCCGGGGAGCGGGTTACCGGTGGGAACCCATCGCAACCATTATCATCATAGGTGCAGGACAGAGGGACCGTCACCTACTGGGGAAAGCAAGTGCAGCCGTCCGTGGGAACCGTCTTTCCAGCCGTGTGTTTTACCGAGAACTGTGTCATCGTCTCAGGCTGAGTGAGTACCACAGTGCCGCAAGGCACAGTGCTGCCCCCGCGTCCCTGCGCCCACCAAGCCCTGCATCACCCACCTCATCACTGGGCCCCGGGATCACCAACCCCTACCCACGGAGGGGCAACACAACAACTGGCTGCTCCATACCATCCTTCCCGGGATCCCCATACAGAGCAGCGGTGGTGTCAACAAATCACCACAACCGTGGGTGGCGTCACGGACAATAGACTATCCAAAAACCCAATCCCCTTTCACTCACGGGCGAGGAGCGCCGCTCGAGTCCCCGGGATCCGGCCCATCGCTCGAGCCACCGAGCAGCAGTAGAGGCCGCAGCAGCAGCGGCAGCCAGACCCGAGCAGTAGGGAGAGCGCGGCGTCCCCTCCTCCGCCCGCAACAACTTGGCGTCATGAACAGGATCTTACCGCTCTGCCGTTGGGTAGAGGTGCGCCTTGTGACCGCCGGAGGTATCCGGCTGAAAAATTTCAGAAGTCGCCATCTTTGGCGCAAAAGTTCCCGCTCGAGCGTCTTCTCGAGTAGCAAAGGCGTGAAGGCCAAAACCCCGCCCCAATAGAGGAGGGGCCGGAAAGAAGCTAAGGGGGACGGAAACAAGATGTCTGCGCCAGCCGCTGGAGGAGCGGTGGTCGCAGCCGCAGTGGCACCCGCGGATGGGAATGGGCCTGCCCAGGTCCCGGCCGCACTAGCGGGAGGTGCTGCGGCCCCCGCGCTCGCTCAGGTGATGCCGTTCTCCTTGCCCTATGCGCCCAGGGCTACCTGGCTACCGCAGTATGACGGGAAACCTGATGCCTTACAGGTCTTCCGGAAAAAGCTTAACCCGTTGCTAGAACTGTACCCCCTGACCGATAAGCAACGTGCGGCGGTAGTGCTGGGCCAGTTAACCGGTGCGGCTGAGCAGGAGGCGGAGACCTGGGCCGAGGGGGACCGGCTCTCTGTAGCCACCATCTTTGAGAAGCTACAGACTGCCTTTGAGACCCGGACGGAAGCTGAGCTGAGGATGCAGTTTTACCAGTGCCGGCAACGGACTGTGGATAGCATTCGGGACTATGCTTTACGTCTACAAACCGCCCTCCGCACGCTAAAGCGGGTGAATCCTATAAATGAGGCGGACAGCAACAAGATGTTAGTAGAGCAATTTGTGCAGGGGATGAGATCCCCTGAGGATCGCAAACAACTCCGGCTGTGGGCCCTAGAACACCCTGATGTGGACTTTGCTGTATTAAAGGAACGGGCCATTAAAGCACTACAGCCCCCAGCTTCGGAAGTCCTGGAGCCAGCCCTGTGGCCCATCGAGATGGCCCCCGTTGTGGTGGCTCCTACCTTACCAACCTCTTCAACACCTGCAGCCCCAAGCAGCACGATGGAGGAACTGGCAGCACAGGTCCGTCGCATGGACGGAGACCTCGCCAAGATTCTTGCTGCACTCCAACCTTCGACCAGATCCCAGCCTTCAGCACAGATACAGCTTGCCGACAGCCCTGAGGATGTCCCCTGGATGCAGCGGAGAAGTGCTAGCAACCCGCGGAGCATACCTCCAACCTGCTTCAAGTGCCGTAAGCCTAGGCATTACTTCCGACAGTGCCCGTTAAACGAGCAACCCCTGGGGCCCCGGGCCAATCCTCAGGGGTAGAACCCCGTGGCCCCCCAGACTGGCGGGACCGGTATATCGGGGCCCGGCCCATCATTCCTGTGGCTGTGGACGGCATGCCGGTGATGGCTCTCTTGGACACTGGATCACAGGTAACCACCATACCATACACATTGTACCAGCGGTATTGGGGGATAGACGAGCTGGCACCCCCAGACACTAGTATAACGCTAATTGCTGCCAATGGACTCCCATTGACCCAAGTGGGGTATAAACAGGTGGCTATGACAGTAGGGAAAGCTGAACTGCAACACCAGGGTATGATTGTGATCATGAATGAACCCAGTAATCAGAACCCGAAGATAGTGCTAGGAACCAATGTGATGGAGCACTGTATGGGTGATGTGTTGGCCCTACTGCAGCAGCTGGCCGCCACGGCGGCGGGGAGCCAACAGAGAGCTGTGCAGCGTGAGATCCGAGCCTTGATGTACCACCAGCATGTAAACTCAACAGGAGGAGAGATTGGTGGAGTGAGAGTGATGGATGTTGCTCCGTTGCTTGTGCCCCCTAGGAGTGAGATGATGATTTGGTGAAGGGCAGCAGTAGGGCCTCAGGGGTGTGACTACCCTGCCATGATGGAGCCCATACCCTCCGAGCACTGGCCCACTGTAATGGCCGCCCGAGGGGTGGTAGATGTGAAGAAGGGGAGAGTGCCCGTGAGGGTGCTGAACTGTGGGGAGGAAGAAGTCAGGCTTCCCCGGTATGCCACCATTGCCAAGCTACTCACCCTGGATCCCCACACCATTCACGAAGCCAGTCCCTCAGTCTCCCCACCTACTACCAGCACTTCCCCGCCTCAAGAGGAGGTAAATGAGTGGCACCAACAGCTACACGTGGGCACTGATGATACCCCTACACATCACAAAGCAGGGGTGTACAGGGTGGTGCAGGAGTATGAACAGGTTTTCAGCAAACATCCACTAGACTTTGGGCAGATCAAGGGGGTCCAACACCATATCCCCACCGGGGAACACCCCCCTATCAAAGAGAGGTACAGGCCTATTCCCCCTGCACATTACCAGTGTGCCAAAGATATGTTGAGGAATATGAAGGAGGCAGGGGTTATTCGGGACAGCTGTAGTCCCTGGGCCGCTCCGTTGGTGCTGGTCAAGAAGAAGGATGGTACCATGCGGATGTGCGTGGACTACCGGAAGATTAATCAGATAACCCATAAAGATGCCTACCCACTGCCTCGTATTGAAGAGTCTTTGGCCGCACTGAGAACTGCAAATTACTTCTCTATCCTTGACCTCACCAGCGGATATTGGCAAGTGGCAGTGGCACCGGAGGACCGGGAGAAAACCGCCTTCACCACTCCGATGGGGCTCTGTGAATTCAATAGTATGCCGTTCGGGCTGTGCAACACGCCAGGAACCTTCCAACGGCTGATGGAGTGCTGTCTGGGACACCTAAACTTCGAGACCGTCCTATTGTATTTGGATGATGTGATTGTGTACTCTCAGACGTATGAAGCCCATCTGGAGCACCTGGCCGAGGTGTTCGCGTCCCTTGCCAAATACGGGATGAAATTGAAGCCTTCTAAGTGTCACCTGCTGAAACCCAGGGTGCAATACCTGGGGCACGTGGTAAGTGCAGAAGGTGTCGCCCCCGACCCTGAGAAGATCACTGCCATCCAAGGCTGGCCGAGACCAACCACAGTGAGGGAAGTAAGGCAGTTTCTGGGTCTGGTGGGGTACTACCGGCGCTTTATCAAAGGGTACACGAAGATGGCTGCTCCCATGCAAGATCTCCTCGTGGGACAGACCAAAGGTGGCAGACCCCTAGGGGTCCCACTGGTGTGGGAGGAAAAGCATGAAGAATCCTTCTGCCAGCTCAAGGCGGCCTTGACTGGGGAAGAAGTCCTAGCATATCCTGACTATGGCTGCCCATTCATCCTTTATACTGACGCCAGCAATGTGGGACTGGGAGCAGTCCTGTCCCAGGTCCAGGATGGGAAGGAGAAAGTGATAGCTTATGCTAGCCGGAAGCTTAGGCCAACTGAAAGGAACCCCGAGAACTACAGCTCCTTCAAGCTCGAGCTCCTGGCATTGGTATGGGCTATCACCGAGCGGTTCCGCCACTACTTGGCTGCCGCAAAATTCACCGCTTTTACGGACAACAATCCGTTGACTCACCTGGACACGGCCAAGTTGGGCACGTTAGAGCAGCGGTGGGTGGCCCGGCTAGCCAACTATGCCTTCACCATCAAGTACCGAGCTGGTCGTGTCAACATTAATGCTGATGCACTCTAATTAATTAATGCCCCATTTGTCAGAAGAAGGGTGCGAGGATGACGACCTCGAGGAGATCGAGTTGCCTGCATTTCACCAGCCACCAACTGAGAAGGTACAGGTACATCAACAACGGGTGGACCTGGACCCACGGCCAGTCAAGAGTGTCAGGAAGCTCAAAACCAGGCACCGGCTGTCCGCCTCGTCAAGACCCTGGTGGAACAAGGTGCTGTTGGGATGCACCCTGCCGCCCCGGCTGAAGCCCAGCGCTTGTGGAAGGAACGGAAACGGCTGTATCTACATCAAGGGAAGCTGTACCGTGAGCTGATCAACCCGAAAACTCATGAGAAAATCTGCCAGTTGGTTATTCCCCAAGCTGAAGTGGCTACTGTTTTGCGGGCATACCATGATGGTGCCGGACACTTCGGGTGGAAGAAGCTGGAGATGCTGTTGAGAGAGCGGTTCTACTGGAGTGGGATGCGGGAGTCGGTAGAAGCCTGGTGCCGAGAGTGTGGTCCTTGTACGCTGAGGAGGAAGGACGAGGCCAGCCAGAGGGCGCCCCTACACCCGATCATCACACATCAGCCGCTGGAACTGGTCGCCCTAGACCATGTCAAGCTCACCCCCAGCCGAAGTGGGTACGCCTACGCGTTGACCATCGTAGACCACTATTCAAGATTCATGGTGGTTGTCCCCGTCAAGGACCTAACTGGCCGAACTGCCGCTCGAGCGTTCCAGGCTTATTTCTGCCGACCACATGGATATCCAGAAAAGGTGCTTACTGACCAAGGCCCGGCTTTTGAAGCGGAGGTGTTCCATGAGTTCTGCCAGTTGTACGGCTGTAAGAAGATCCGGACCACCCCTTACCATGCCCAGACCAACGGCATGTGTGAGAAGATGAACCACTTGGTCCTGGGACTCCTCAAGACGTTACAGCTGGAAGAGCGGAACCTGTGGCCGGAAAAGCTACCCGACTTGGTCGATATGTACAACCATATCCCGTCCAGCTCCACAAAGTGCACCCCAGCATATCTGTTGAGGGCTCGCCCCGGCCGCCTGGAAATGGGATTGGAGGCCCCAGAAGCACTCCCTTCGACAGCTGAATGGGAAACTCGGCGGAGAGCACAATACTGGCAGATTCAAGAATATGTCGAGAAGAACTTAAGTCGGAGTCGGGAACTGCAGGAGCAGCGCTTTAATCAAAAGGCGTCTGCTGGGCCTTTTCAGCCAGGAGATGTCGTACTGAAGCGGAAGAGGAGAACCCACAAGCTGGATGATCAATGGGAACAGAACCCGTACGTCATACAGCCCACAGGATGGGAAGATGGGAAGGCCTACCAAATCAGTCGTGACCAGGGAGGCACTTTGGCCACAGTTTCCCGGGACCATCTGAAAAGGTGCCCACCAGCATTAAGGGCGATGGCAGAAGTACCAGCCCCTCCACCAGCAGAGAAGGCAAAAGAAGTGATCCACACTGTGATGGGTGACTTCCCAGCAGACTGGCCTACACAGAACGGCACGGTGATTCTTCCAGTGATACCGTTCCCACAACCTGTGGATGAAGAAGTGGTGGAAGTGGTCAACCGTGAGCCAGAACCAGTGCCAGTGCCCAGGGATGAACCTGTGTCCAGTTCCCCTATGCCTCCGCCTGTCCTGCACGATAGCCGGGAGGAGGAACCGATTGTTCCCTCTGCCCCACTGCCTAGCCCCACTGACACCGGACCCCGGAGGTCCACCTGTCCCAACCTAGTTAGACCCCCACTTAGGTACAGGGAGACCGTCCTTTAAAAAAGGGGGGGGGAAAGGAGATTGTCTGAGTTTTGTTTGAAAGTTTAAAAATGAGAAATTAATTACCAAAGCTTCACCTAATTCACCGTGATTGTGAGAAAACCGGCAGTTGCCGGCACCGTTGTCCCCGTGGGGACCGTTTAAAAAGTTTTGCATGGAGAACTTTCCATGGACTTGCAGGGCAACCACAGACGTTAGTGGCATGTAAATAAGTTGTTCTACCGTTACCATTTCCGCAATTACCGCCTCCGGAGAGGCAGGTTGGAGGGAGGGCCCACAGCAGAGCAGGCTGGGGCCCAGCCACCACAGGAACCGGTGGCTACCCTCTGGAGGGGGAAGGACAGATCCCGCTCGGGTGACTTGGTGCAGGACTGGGGTAAAGGGGTGCTTCCTGGGCTTTAGGGGCAGCATCAGGGCCAGGTTGCTTGAGTGGGAGAGAGCGGAGACCGTAACCGTAAACCGTTAGCAACGTTTAAGAAATGTGCCTCCCGATGTGGGATGATGTCATGAATTGTTATATTACCGTTTTACCCTTTTTATATATTTTTCAGAAAATAAAACCGGTGTTGGACGGGCAGCCCGCGGACAGTCTGCATTTTGCTAAGGGGGAATGTGACGCCCTGGGCAAGCCAGGGGTCACAGGTCACAGCACCACCACACCCTACACCCGAGTTAGGAACACCAAGGCTAACCCAAAATCCTTGTTGCTTTCCTCTAGGGGCTGATGTTCACACCAGGGGGTGGGCCAGGTGGTTGGCTCCACCCACCGAGGAGTTCACAGCCCTGGAGGCGGGAAGAAACAGGCAGTTAAGAAAAGGAAGTGAAAGTAGAAGGAAGTGAAGTGGTAGTGGAGCTAAAGAGAAAAGCTGAAGTAAAGTGAAAAGTGAGAGTAGTAAAGCCTGAAGTTGGTCCGGGTGTGTGCCCCGGACAGTGACAGCAAGGTCAGCAGACGACGGTGATAGTCTGCAGGGGGACTGCTCGGAGGTTGCTGGAAGGACCGCGGACGGGTGGTGGCCCAGCGGTCTGGAGCAGTATACGAAGAACAGTCAGCACCAGGGCAGGGGCCTTTCGGATCCCGGCAAGGCTAGGAGTCGCCATAATTTGCCAAATCCGTCAGTGAAGGGGACGTCTGTCTCCTAACAACCAAGTCCCGATTCAAGGCAACAGTCCAACCGTAACGGAGAGATACCGCCACCGCCAGGGCACCAGTTTCTCAGGGCCAGCGCCTGCGGGCAAAGTAGGGCTCCTCCGGCCCATATCCAAGCCGGGGAGCGGGTTACCGGTGGGAACCCATCGCAACCATTATCATCATAGGTGCAGGACAGAGGGACCGTCACCGTCACCTACTGGGGAAAGCAAGTGCAGCCGTCCGTGGGAACCGTCTTTCCAGCCGTGTGTTTTACCGAAAACTGTGTCATCGTCTCAGGCTGAGTGAGTACCACAGTGCCGCAAGGCACAGCGCTGCCCCCGCATCCCTGCACCCACCAAGCCCTGCTTCACCCACCTCATCACTGGGCCCCGGGATCACCAACCCCTACCCACGGAGGGGCAACACAACAACTGGCTGCTCCATACCATCCTTCCCGGGATCCCCATACAGAGCAGCGGTGGTGTCAACAAATCACCACAACCGTGGGTGGCGTCACGGACAATAGACTATCCCAAAACCCAATCCCCTTTCACTCACGGGCGAGGAGCGCCGCTCGAGTCCCCGGGATCCGGCCCATCGCTCGAGCCACCGAGCAGCAGCAGCGGCAGCCGGACCCGAGCAGTAGGGAGAGCGCGGCGTCCCCTCCTCCGCCCGCGACACGTGCGTGGCAGAGCATTGTGTCAGCATGCATGGCAGAGCATTGTGTCAGCATGCATGGCAGAGCATTGTGTGTGTGCATGTGGCAGAGCATTTTGTGCATGCCTGGCAGAGCATTGTGTGTGCGTGCATGTGGCAGAGCATTTTGTGCGTGGATGGGGCAGAGCATTTTGTGCCTACGTGTGGCAGAGCATTTTGTGTGCACATGCGAGTGGCAGTGCATTGTGTGTGCGTGCGTGGCAGTGCATTGTGTCAGTGTGCATGGCAGAGCATTGTGTCAGCGTGCCTGGCAGAGCATTGTGTGTGCGTGCCTGGCAGAGCATTGTGTGTGCGTGCCTGGCAGAGCATTGTGTGTGCGTGCCTGGCAGAGCATTGTGTGTGCGTGCATGTGGCAGAGCATTATGTGCGTGTGTGACGCCCTGGGCAAGCCAGGGGTCACAGGTCACAACACCACATGCACCCCACATTCCCTGCAGGTACACCTAGCTAACCCAAAATCCTTGTTGCCCTCCTCCAGGGGCTGATGTCCACACCAGGGGGTGGGCCAGGCAGTTGGCTCCGCCCACCGAGGAGTTCACAGCCCTGGAGGCGGGAAGAACCAGGCAGTTTAGCTCAGGCAGAGCTTGAGTGAGGAAGCAAGTGGAGAACAGTTGAGTTTAGGAAGTGAAAGTAGGAGGTGAAGTGGTAGAGGAGCTTAGGAGAGAAGCTGAAGTAAAGTGAAAAGAAACAGTTTGTAAAGCCTGAAGTTGGTCCGGGTGTGTGCCCCGGACTGTGACAGCAAGGTCAGCAGACGGCGGTGATAGTCTGCAGGGGGACTGCTCGGAGGTTGCTGGAAGGACCGCGGACGGGTAGTGACCCGGCGGTACCGGAGCAGTATACGAAGAACAGTCAGCACCAGGGCAGGGGCCTTTCGGATCCCGGCAAGGCTAGGAGTCGCCATAATTTGCCAAATCCGTCAGTGAAGGGGACCTCTGTCTCCTAACAACCAAGTCCCGATTGAAGGCAACAGTCCGACCATTGAGGGGAGACACCGCCACCGCCAAGGCACCAGTTTCCCAGGGCCAGCGCCTGCGGGCAAGAGAGAGGCTCCTCCGGCCCAGATTGAAGCCGGGGAGCGGGTAACCGGTGGGGACCCATCGCTACCAAAGAGACTTTACATAGGTGCAGGGAAGAGACCGTCATCGCTAACTGCAGGGAGCCGCAGCACCGTAGTCGTCCGAGGGACCCGTCCAACCAGCCATTTGTTTACCGAGAACTGTGTCGTTGTAATACTACTGTATGTTCTGAGGATTTCGATTGCGTTAGGGCAATGACAACAGAGACGAGTTCTTGGTACAAGATGTTATATAATATGTCACCACGGTAGATACACAACAGGAATAAACACAGTAAAACAACACACAAAACGGAGCGAAGGGGATTCCCGGGGCCACGCACCGGACTCCCCCAGGGAGACCACCAGAGCGAACCCCTGTACAGGGACTGTCCGGCAATCAACCCCGGAAGGCCTAAATGTGCGGCAGCCGGTACACAAGGGGCAAGTGGTATAGTCCAGGAGTGTCCGTACGGGATGATTGTCCAGAGTGGTTACGAACCGGGCAGAGTGCTGATCAAAGACGGCAGACGGAGTCCGGGCACAGCTTGAAGAAAACCGGGTATGGTCCAGAGTCGGTCGGTAGAGTTTCAGGAGAATCCAAGGCAATCAGGAAGTAGAAACAGCAAAGCAGGAGCACACAGCAAGCAGTATACTCAGGCACTGGACTGGGCTGAGAGGCGGCCTTTTAAGCAGCTGGACAGGAAGTAGGGCAACAGAACCTTAAACTCCATGTTAACTGAGGGCAAGCTCATTCAAAAGAGAACTGGAAAACCTGGAAACCTGACATTACTCCCCCCCCCCCAGAGACGGCCTCAGGACGGATCAGGGCCCGGCTTGTCCGGGAACCGTCGATGAAACTGAGCGATCTTCCGGGGTGCCCGAATGTTACCCACCGGTTCCCAGGAATCGTCCTCGGGGGCGTACCCCTGCCAACGTACCAGATATTGAAGCCGACGACGATGGAGCCGGGAGTCAATAATGTCCTCAACCACGAACTGCTCCTCGCCGTCGACCATCACAGGCGGAGGAGGAGGCACAACACGACCACGAAACGTATTAGGGGAGACAGGTTTGAGGAGAGACACATGAAAGACCGGGTGTACCTTTAGATGGTGCGGCAACCGTAGCCGACAGGCCACAGGGCTCACGATCCCGGTGATCTTAAACGGACCGATGAATTTTTGTCCCAGCTTCTGCGAAGGAACACCCAATCTCAGGTTTTTGGTGGATAACCATACAGAGTCCCCTACCTTGTACATGGGTGCCGGTTTCCGGTGAGTGTCTGCCGACCTCTTGTAACGCTCCTGGGCCGTAGCCACAGTGTCCTTTAGAACCTCCAGATTCTGTCGAAGCTCTGTCAATCTGTCCTCCACCGCCGGCACCGAAACCGCAACCGGTGACCTAGGCAAAACATTCGGATGATAACCCAAGTTAGCAAAAAAGGGCGTTACCTTAGTGGAGCTGCTCTGAGTGTTGTTATAGGAGAACTCCGCCAACGGAAGCATCTTCAACCAATCGTCTTGGAGATGGCTGACATAACATCGAAGGTATTGTTCCAGGGTTTGATTCGTCCGTTCGGTTTGCCCATTTGTCTGAGGATGGTATGCAGAAGACAAACAGACATCAATCTGGAGTGCCGTACAAAAGCCCTTCCAGAACCTAGACGTGAACTGCACGCCCCGGTCAGAGATGATCTCGTCTGGTACCCCATGCAATCGGAATACGTTCTGGATAACCAAATCCACTGTCTCTGCGGCTGAGGGAAGACCGGTACACGGAATGAAGTGAGCAGCTTTAGTCAATCGATCCACCACCACTAAGATGGTATTGTGCCCGCCTGAGACTGGCAACTCCACAATAAAATCCATGGAGATAGACCCCCAAGGGCGAGATGGCACGGGTAACGGTTGGAGGAGTCCCGTAGGAGCCACACGAGGGACCTTGCACCGGGCACAAACCATGCATGAGTGGACATAGTCCTTTACATCCTTTAGACAGGTAGGCCACCAGAAAAAACGGCTCAGAAATTCCTGCGTCTTCTGTACCCCCCTATGACCAGCCAACACGGAGTCATGGACCAACTTGAGAACCCGAAGTCTTACGGCCTCCGGGACATAAATGCGTCGCTCTCTCAACCACACACCATTCCGAAGAACAAGAGTTACATCATTCGGGGGGGCAGCAAGAAATACGTCACCATCATAGGCCAGCTTGATGTCCTTCCACAAGTCCTGGTCCTGGATTACTCCAACGAAATTGGCATCCGATAACACGGTCTGAGACGGGGTTCCAGGCACGGAGTCCACGGCGTGGATTCGGGACAAGGCATCGGCTTTCCCATTACGTGAACCTGGACGGTATGTAACGACAAAATTGAATTGGTTAAGAAATAGGCTCCAACGGGCTTGCCGTGGAGACAGGCACCTGGCAGACTTAAGAAATTCCAGATTACGATGATCTGTGAGTACTATCACTTGCTGCGCGGCTCCCTGTAAGTGGTGTCTCCATTCCTTGAAAGCGGAAATAATCGCTAACAATTCCTTGTCCGCAATGTCATAGTTCCTTTCTGCAGGGGACAACCGGCGGGAAAAGAAAGCACACGGATGTAAGAGACTCTTGTCCCCAGTCCTTTGAGAAAGGATGGCCCCTAATGCGTAGTCGGAAGCGTCGACTTCCACGATAAAGGGAAGTGCGGGATTCGGATGTACCAATATAGGCGCTGAGGTAAAACAAACCTTGAGACGATGGAAGGCTTCCTGGGCCTGGGCGGACCACACAAACTTCTGTCCTTTCTTGGTTAACAGAGTGATGGGACGAACGATCTCTGAAAAATTACGGATAAAACGTCGGTAAAAGTTGGCAAAACCGACAAAGCGTTGTACCTCTTTGACGTTACCCGGTTCCGGCCAGTCCAGAATTGCTTGTATCTTGCCAGACTCCATGTTCAGTCCCTGAGGAGAGATGACATACCCTAAGAATTGTATCTGTGAGCAATGGAATTCGCATTTCTCCAGTTTAATGTACAGGTGATTTTCCCTCAGCCGGGTAAGTACGGTCTTGACGTGCTCCTGGTGTTCCTGTAAGGAATCAGAAAAGATTAGGATATCGTCCAGATAAATCACCATGAATTGGTCCATGATATCCCTAAAAATATCGTTAACTAGATGTTGGAAAGCCGCGGGAGCGTTACAAAGTCCAAAAGGCATCACTAGGTACTCAAAATGTCCATACCGACATCGGAACGCGGTCTTCCACTCGTCTCCGGGACGTATGCGAAGTAGATTATATGCCCCACGGAGATCCAATTTGGTGAATATTTTTGCCTGTTGGACCCTCTCCAATAGCTCAGGAATCAACGGTAACGGATACCGGTTCCGGATGGTTATTTTATTCAGTTCCCGGTAGTCAATACAGGGTCTCAGAGTCCCCTCTTTCTTTTTCACGAAAAAGATGGGTGCCCCTGCTGGTGAGGTAGACGGGCGAATAAATCCCTTGGCTAGGCTCTCATCAATGTATTCTTTTAGTGCTTCTAGCTCAGGTGCCGCCAACGGGTAGACATGGCCAAACGGAATCTCCGCCCCTGGAAGTAAGTCTATGGGGCAATCATACGGTCTATGCGGGGGAAGCCGATCGGCTTTTCTTTTGTCGCATATGTCAGCAAAGTCATCATAAACCGGGGGTAGAACAGGTACCTGTACAGTGCCCTCCGCATTCGGTGTTACTGGAACCGGAACAGTTGGACTAATGGTCGGACCACTCTGCGGTGGGAAGGTTATTTCCTTAGTTTCCCAATCGATGACCGGATTCGTAGACCGTAGCCACGGAATACCTAAAATAATCGGAAAATGAGGAGAAGAAATTATCATGAAAACAAGGGTCTCCTGCTGACCTGGCTTCATCACGCATTCTAGCGGTACTGTTTCCTGATCCACTGGTCCAGAGCTTAACGGAGATCCGTCTACCGTCTCCATGGTAACCGGTGAGGATCTTTGCTGAGTCCGGATACCGTGTTTCCTGGCAAAAGAGGAGTCCATGAAATTTCCCCCTGCCCCAGAATCTATCATTGCAGAGGTAGGTATTAGATGCCCCTCCCACCGGATCTGAATGGGGAGCGAGCAATGGGTATATTTCCCTTCTGAGTCCTTCGGTGAGGTTGACATTACAGTCAAGGGAAATACCGCATCCAAGTGCCCACTTGCCTCAGAGATATCGGACTCTGCGTCCGTGTTGTCACACTCTGCCATGGCTGCCAATACCTTATTTGGGCGATTCGGACGTTTCGGGCAGTCGATCAAGAAATGATCCGATTGACCGCAATAGAAACACAAACGCTCACGGAGCCGGTGTTCGCGACGTTCGTTGGTCTCTCGCTTTTGCAGAGAGTCCACTTGCATAGGAACGTCCTCGGCCTCCCGTGGTGTCCTGAGAGCGGGTTCTCTAGAAGGAAACGCAAAGTTGTTTACACGGTTTACAGCTGCCCATTTTTCCTGTCTACGCTCCGTCAAGCGGGTATCAATACGCACACAGTGCTGGAGAAACAGTTCAAAATCCCCTGGAGATTCGGAACGAGCTAACTCGTCCTTGATGGTACTGGACAAACCTTTTCTGAATACAGACAATAATGCATTGTTTCCCCAGTCGGTGTCTACCACTAACCTCTTGAACTCAGTGGCGTATTCAACGACAGAACGCTTTCCCTGACGTAAGGAAAGGAGAGCCGATTCAGCGGTAGCACGGCGATTCGGATCATCAAACATTTGCGCCATTGCGTTCAGAAAGTCATCCAGGTGATTTAAACGGATGTCCCGATTCTCTATCATAGGATTAGCCCAAGCCAGTGCTCGTGAGGTTAATAACATGATTATACATAACACTTTGGACCGGTCAGAACGGTAATAATCAGCATGTACATCAAAAAACAGTATACATTGGTTCACAAATCCACGAAACTGACTACGATCACCATTGAAACGGAATGGGGGTAACCTAGGCATACCGGCAGCTGATACGGACGTAGTGGGGACGGCTTCCTGAGCCTCCACTCTGACTTGCAAATCCTGAATAGCCGGACCCAGTACCTGGTGATCATGGCCCAGCTGTGCCTCCACATCTCTGAGTTTAGTTTGCACCGCCTCCATCTCCTGCTGCAAGGAGTTGATCATGGAAAAGAGCTGATCTACTCGTGTCTCAGTCATTGCCCCAGCGAAATCCTCTTATGGCCTGAGTATAATGTAATACTACTGTATGTTCTGAGGATTTCGATTGCGTTAGGGCAATGACAACAGAGACGAGTTCTTGGTACAAGATGTTATATAATATGTCACCACGGTAGATACACAACGGGAATAAACACAGTAAAACAACACACAAAACGGAGCGAAGGGGATTCCCGGGGCCACGCACCGGACTCCCCCAGGGAGACCACCAGAGCGAACCCCTGTACAGGGACTGTCCGGCAATCAACCCTGGAAGGCCTAAATGTGCGGCAGCCGGTACACAAGGGGCAAGTGGTATAGTCCAGGAGTGTCCGTACGGGATGATTGTCCAGAGTGGTTACGAACCGGGCAGAGTGCTGATCAAAGACGGCAGACGGAGTCCGGGCACAGCTTGAAGAAAACCGGGTATGGTCCAGAGTCGGTCGGTAGAGTTTCAGGAGAATCCAAGGCAATCAGGAAGTAGAAACAGCAAAGCAGGAGCACACAGCAAGCAGTATACTCAGGCACTGGACTGGGCTGAGAGGCGGCCTTTTAAGCAGCTGGACAGGAAGTAGGGCAACAGAACCTTAAACTCCATGTTAACTGAGGGCAAGCTCATTCAAAAGAGAACTGGAAAACCTGGAAACCTGACAGTCGTGTTTACTGGCTGAGTGAGTACCTCCGTGCCGTGTGGCACAGCGCTGCCCCTGAACCTCCACAGGCCCCGACCCGCCTGTCCACCATTCCAATCCCATCACTGGGCCCCGGGAGCACCACAACCCCTACCCACGGAGGGGCACATCAACAACTGGCTGCTCCATATCATCACTCCCGGGCTCCCCATACAGAGCAGCGGTGGTGTTAACAAATCACCACAACCGTGGGTGGTGTCACGGACAATAAACTATCCCAAAACACCCAATCCCCTTTCCGCTCACGGGCGAGGAGCGCCGCTCGAGTCCCTGGGATCCGGCCCATCGCTCGAGCCACCGAGCAGCAGAGGCCGCAGCAGCAGCGGCAGCCGAACCCGAGCAGTAGGGAGAGCGCGGCGTCCCCTCCTCCGCCCGCGACAACTTGGCGTCACGAACAGGATCTTACCGCTCTGCCGTTGGGTAGAGGTGCGCCTTGTGACCGCCGGAAATGTCCGGCCGGAAAATTTCGGAAGTTGCCATCTTTGGCGCGAAAAGTTCCCGCTCGAGCGTCTTCTCGAGTAGCAGAGGCCAAAACCCCACCCCGATAGAGGAGGGGCCGGAAAGAGGCTAAGGGGGACGGAAACAAGATGTCTGCGCCCGACGGAGCCTCTGGAGGAGCGGTGGTCGCAGCCGCAGTGGCACCCGTGGAAGGGAATGGGCCTGCCCAGGTCCCGGCCGCGCTGGCGGGAGGTGCCGCGGCCCCCGCGCTCGCTCAGGTGATGCCGTTCTCCTTGCCCTATGCGCCCGGAGCTACCTGGCTACCGCAGTATGACGGGAAACCTGATGCTTTACAGGTCTTCCGGAAAAAGCTGAACCTGTTGCTAGAACTGTACCCCCTGACCGATAAGCAACGTGCAGCGGTAGTGCTGGGCCAGTTAACCGGTGCGGCTGAGCAGGAAGCGGAGACCTGGGCCGAGGGGGACCGGCTCTCTGTAGCCACCATCTTTGAGAAGCTACAGACTGCCTTTGAGACCCGGACTGAAGCTGAGCTGAGGATGCAGTTTTACCAGTGCCGGCAACGGGCTGTGGATAGCATTCGGGACTATGCTTTACGTCTGCAAACCGCCCTCCGCACGCTAAAGCGGGTGAAGCCTATCAATGAGGCGGACAGCAACAAGATGTTAGTAGAGCAATTTGTGCAGGGGATGAGATCCCCTGAGGATCGCAAACAACTCCGGCTCTGGGCCCTAGAACACCCTGATGTGGACTTTGCCGTGTTGAAGGAACGGGCCATTAAGGCACTGCAGCCCCCAGCTTCAGAAATCTTGGAGCCAGCCCCGTGGCCCATTGAGATGGCCCCCGTTGTGGTGGCCCCTGCCCTACCAACCTCTCCAATACCTACAGCCCCAAGCAGCACGATGGAGGAACTGGCAGCCCAGGTCCGTCGCATGGACGGAGACCTCGCCAAGATTCTTGCTGCACTCCAACCTTTGACCAGATCTCAGCCTCCAGCACAGATACAGCTTGCCGACATCCCTGAGGATGTCCCCTGGATGCAGCGGAGATGTGCTAACAACCCGCGGAGCAGACCTCCAACCTGCTACAAGTGCCGTAAGCCTGGGCATTACTTCCGACAGTGCCCATTAAACGAGCAACCCCTGGGGCCCCGGGCCAGTCCTCAGGAGTAGAACCCCGTGGCCCCCCAGACTGGCGGGACCGGTATATCGGGGCCCGGCCCATCATCCCCGTGGCTGTGGACGGCATACCGGTGATGGCTCTCTTGGACACTGGATCACAGGTAACCACCATACCATACACATTGTACCAGCGGTATTGGGGGATAGACGAGCTGGCACCCCCAGATACTAGTATAACGCTAATTGCTGCTAATGGACTCCCATTGACCCAAGTGGGGTATAAACAGGTGGCTATGACAGTGGGGCAAGCTGAACTGCAACACCAGGGTATGATTGTGATCATGAATGAACCCAGTGATCATAACCCGAAGATAGTGCTAGGAACCAATGTGATGGAGCACTGTATGGGTGATGTGTTGGCGCTACTGCAACAGCTGGCCGCCACGGCGGCGGGGAGCCGACAGAGAGCTGTGCAGCGTGAGATCCGAGCCTTGATGTACCGCCAGCATGTAAACTCAACAGGAGGAGAGATTGGTGGAGTGAGAGTGATGGATGTTGCTCCGTTGATTGTGCCCCCTAGGAGTGAGATGATGATTTGGTGTAGGGCCTCAGGGGCGTGACTACCCTGCCATGATGGAGCCCATACCCTCCGAGCACTGGCCCACTGGAATGGACGCCCGAGGGGTGGTAGACGTAAAGAAGGGGAGAGTGCCCGTGAGGGTGCTGAACTGTGGGGAGGAAGAAGTCAGGCTTCCCCGGTATGCCACCATTGCCAAGCTGCTCACCCTGGATCCCCACACCATCCACGAGGCCATTCCCTCAGTCTCCCCACCTACTACCAGCACTCCCCCGCCTCATGGGGAGGTAAATGAGTGGCACCAACAGCTACACGTGGGCACTGATGATACCCCTACACATCACAAAGCAGGGGTATACAGGGTGGTGCGGGAGTATGAACAGGTTTTCAGCAAACATCCACTAGACTTTGGGCAGATCAAAGGGGTCCAACACCACATCTCCACCGGTGAACACCCCCCTATCAAAGAGAGGTTCAGGCCTATTCCCCCTGCGCATTACCAGTGTGCCAAAGATATGTTGAGGAATATGAAGGAGGCAGGGGTTATTCGGGACAGCTGTAGTCCCTGGGCCGCTCCGTTGGTACTGGTCAAGAAGAAGGATGGTACCATGCGGATGTGTGTGGACTACCGGAAGATTAATCAGATAACACATAAAGATGCCTACCCACTGCCCCGTATTGAAGAGTCTTTGGCCGCACTGAGAACCGCAAATTACTTCTCTACCCTTGACCTCACCAGTGGGTACTGGCAAGTGGCAGTGGCCCCGGAAGACCGGGAGAAAACCGCTTTCACCACCCCAATGGGGCTCTGTGAATTCAATAGTATGCCGTTTGGGCTGTGCAATGCCCCTGGAACCTTCCAACGGCTGATGGAGTGCTGTCTGGGACATCTGAACTTCGAGACCGTCCTGTTATACCTGGATGATGTGATTGTGTACTCTCAGACGTATGAAGCCCATCTGGAGCACCTAGCCGAGGTGTTCGCGTCCCTTGCCAAATACGGGATGAAGTTGAAGCCCTCCAAGTGCCACCTGCTGAAACCCAGAATGCAATACCTGGGGCATGTGGTGAGTGCGGAAGGTGTCGCCCCCGACCCTGAGAAGATCACTGCCATCCGGGACTGGCCAAGACCAACCACCGTGAGGGAAGTAAGGCAGTTTTTGGGTCTGGTGGGATACTACCGGCGCTTCATCAAGGGGTACACGAAGATGGTTGCTCCCATGCAAGACCTCCTTGTGGGACAGACCAAAGGTGGTAGACCCATCGGAGCCCCACTGGTGTGGGAGGACAGGCATGAGGAATCCTTCCGTCAGCTGAAAGCGGCCTTGACTGGAGAAGAGGTCCTAGCGTACCCTGACTACGGCTGCCCATTCATCCTCTACACAGACGCCAGCAATGTGGGTTTGGGGGGCAGTCCTGTCCCAGGTCCAGGAAGGAAAGGAGAAGGTGATTGCATATGCTAGTCGAAAACTCCGGCCGACTGAAAGGAACCCTGAGAACTACAGCTCCTTCAAGCTCGAGCTCCTGGCACTGGTGTGGGCTATCACCGAGCGGTTCCGCCACTACTTGGCCGCAGCCAAGTTCACCGCCTTCACGGATAACAATCCGTTGACTCACCTGGACACGGCCAAGCTGGGCGCGTTGGAGCAGCGGTGGGTGGCCAGACTAGCCAACTATGACTTCACCATCAAATACAGGGCCGGTCGTGTCAACATTAATGCTGATGCCCTCTCTCGGATGCCCAACTTGTCAGAAGGTGGGTGCGAGGATGATGACCTCGAGGAGATCGAGTTGCCTGCATGCCACCGGCCACCAACTGAGAAGGTACATGTCCACCAACAACGGGTGAACCTGGATCCGCTGCACAGTCAGGAGTGGCAGGAAGCTCAAAATCAGGCGCCCGCTGCAAGGCGCTGCTGGGATGGACCCTGCCCAGGGCGTCACATTCCCCCTTAGCAAAACGCAGACTGTCCTCGGGCTGCCCGTCCAACACCGGTTTTATTTTCCTTTTGTTTTTTTCTGTAAAAGATAGGGAAAACGGTAACATATTTACATTTATAATTTATGGCATCATCCCACATCGGGAGGTTCAGTGCTTAAAAGTTGCAAACTTTAAAACGGTTAACGGTTACGGTCTCCGCTCTCTCCCACCCAAGTAACCTGGCCCTGATGCTGCCCCTAAAGCCCAGGCAGCACCCCTTGACCCTAGTCCAGCACAAGTTACCCGAGCGGGATCTGTCCTTCCCCTCCAGAGGGTAGCCACCGGTTCCTGTGGTGGCTGGGCCCCAGCCTGCTCTGCTGTGGGCCCTCCCTCCAACCTGCCTCTCCGGAGGCGGTAATTGCGGAAACGGTACCAGTAACTCAATTTATTTACAAGCCACTTAACGTTTGTGGTTGCCCTGCAAGTTCACGGGCTTGTCCATGAGCAGTTCCTCATGCAAACTTTCAAACGGTCCCCACGGGGACAACGGTGCCGGCAACGGCCGGTTTCCAAATCACAGTTTGCAGACAATCAGGTTACTGTTCGGTTATCAATTTCTCATTTTTCGTCAAACTTTCAAACAAACACACTTAAAACACACCTGTTTTCTTTCCCCTCCCCCTTTTAAAGAACGGTTTCCCTGTACCTAAGTGGGGGCCTACCTAGGTTGGGACGGGTGGACCTCCGGGGTCCGGTGTCAGTGAGGCTAGGCAGTGGGGCAGAGGGAACAATCGGTTCCTCCTCCCGGCTATCGTGTGGGGCAGGCGGAGGCATAGGGGAGCTGGGCACAGGTTCATCCCTGGGCACTGGCACTAGTTCTGGCTCACGGTTGACCGCTTCCACCACTTCTTCATCCACAGGTTGTGGGAACAGTATCACTGGAAGAATCACCGCGCCGTTCTGTGTAGGCCAGTCTGCTGGGAAGTCACCCATCACAGTGTGGATCACCTCTTTTGCCTTCTCTGCTGGTGGAGGAGCTGGTACTTCAGCCATCGCCCTCAATGCTGGTGGGCACCTTTTCAGATGGTCCCGGGAAACCGTGGCCAAGGTGCCCCCTTGGTCACGACTGATCTGGTAGGCCTTTCCATCTTCCCATCCTGTGGGTTGGATGACGTATGGGATTTGTTCCCATTGATCATCCAGCTTCTGGGTTTTTTTCTTCCGCTTTAACACCACATCTCCAGGCTGGAAAGGGCCCGCAGACGCTTTCTGATTGAAGCGCTGCTCCTGTTGTTCTCGACTCCGACTTAGGTTCTTCTCCACATACTCCTGAATCTGTCGGTACTGCACCCTCCGCCGGGTGTCCCATTCAGCCGTTGAGGGGAGTGTCTCTGGGGCTTCCAGTCCCATTTCCAGGTCCACCGGCAGTCGGCCAGGCCGAGCCCTCATCAGATACGCTGGGGTGCACTTCGTTGAGCTAGACGGGATATTGTTGTACATATCGACCAAGTCAGGCAGGTTCCGCTCCTCCAACGGCAACGTTTTGAGGAGGCCAAGGACCAGATGGTTCATCTTCTCACACATACCGTTGTTCTGGGCATGGTAAGGTGTGGTCCGGATCTTCTTGCAGCCGTACAGCTGACAGAACTCCTGGAACAGCTCCGCCTCAAAGGCTGGACCTTGGTCGGTAAGCACCTTCTCAGGGTATCCATGGGGTCGACAGAAGTAAGCTTGGAACGCTCTAGCGGCGGTACGGCCGGTTAAGTCCTTGACCGGGACAACCACCAGGAACCGAGAGTAATGATCTACTATGGTCAGAGCGTAAGTGTACCCACTTCGGCTGGGGGTGAGCTTTACATGGTCCAAGGCGACCAGCTCCAGCGGTTGGTGTGTAACGATCGGGCGTAGGGGAGCCTTCTGGCTGGCTTCATCCTTCCTCCTCAACGTACAAGGACCGCACTCTCGACACCAGGCCTCTACCGACTCCCGCATCCCACTCCAATAGAACCGCTCCATCAACAGCATCTCCAGCTTCTTCCACCCGAAGTGGCCGGCACCATCATGGTACGCCTTGCCCTGCAGAACAGTGGGTACATCAGCTAGGGGAATAACCAACTGGTGGATTTTCTCATGGGTCTTCGGGTTGATCAGCTCACGGTACAACCTCCCCTGATGTAGACACAGCCGGGTCCGTTCCTTCCACAAGCGTTGGGCTTCAGCTGGGGCGGCAGGGTCCATCCCAGCAGCGCCTTGCAGCGGGCGCCTGATTTTGAGCTTCCTGCCACTCCTGACTGTGCAGCGGATCCAGGTTCACCCGTTGTTGGTGGACATGTACCTTCTCAGTTGGTGGCCGGTGGCATGCAGGCAACTCGATCTCCTCGAGGTCATCATCCTCGCACCCACCTTCTGACAAGTTGGGCATCCGAGAGAGGGCATCAGCATTAATGTTGACACGACCGGCCCTGTATTTGATGGTGAAGTCATAGTTGGCTAGTCTGGCCACCCACCGCTGCTCCAACGCGCCCAGCTTGGCCGTGTCCAGGTGAGTCAACGGATTGTTATCCGTGAAGGCGGTGAACTTGGCTGCGGCCAAGTAGTGGCGGAACCGCTCGGTGATAGCCCACACCAGTGCCAGGAGCTCGAGCTTGAAGGAGCTGTAGTTCTCAGGGTTCCTTTCAGTCGGCCGGAGTTTTCGACTAGCATATGCAATCACCTTCTCCTTTCCTTCCTGGACCTGGGACAGGACTGCCCCCCAAACCCACATTGCTGGCGTCTGTGTAGAGGATGAATGGGCAGCCGTAGTCAGGGTACGCTAGGACCTCTTCTCCAGTCAAGGCCGCTTTCAGCTGACGGAAGGATTCCTCATGCCTGTCCTCCCACACCAGTGGGGCTCCGATGGGTCTACCACCTTTGGTCTGTCCCACAAGGAGGTCTTGCATGGGAGCAACCATCTTCGTGTACCCCTTGATGAAGCGCCGGTAGTATCCCACCAGACCCAAAAACTGCCTTACTTCCCTCACGGTGGTTGGTCTTGGCCAGTCCCGGATGGCAGTGATCTTCTCAGGGTCGGGGGCGACACCTTCCGCACTCACCACATGCCCCAGGTATTGCATTCTGGGTTTCAGCAGGTGGCACTTGGAGGGCTTCAACTTCATCCCGTATTTGGCAAGGGACGCGAACACCTCGGCTAGGTGCTCCAGATGGGCTTCATACGTCTGAGAGTACACAATCACATCATCCAGGTATAACAGGACGGTCTCGAAGTTCAGATGTCCCAGACAGCACTCCATCAGCCGTTGGAAGGTTCCAGGGGCATTGCACAGCCCAAACGGCATACTATTGAATTCACAGAGCCCCATTGGGGTGGTGAAAGCGGTTTTCTCCCGGTCTTCCGGGGCCACTGCCACTTGCCAGTACCCACTGGTGAGGTCAAGGGTAGAGAAGTAATTTGCGGTTCTCAGTGCGGCCAAAGACTCTTCAATACGGGGCAGTGGGTAGGCATCTTTATGTGTTATCTGATTAATCTTCCGGTAGTCCACACACATCCGCATGGTACCATCCTTCTTCTTGACCAGTACCAACGGAGCGGCCCAGGGACTACAGCTGTCCCGAATAACCCCTGCCTCCTTCATATTCCTCAACATATCTTTGGCACACTGGTAATGCGCAGGGGGAATAGGCCTGAACCTCTCTTTGATAGGGGGGTGTTCACCGGTGGAGATGTGGTGTTGGACCCCTTTGATCTGCCCAAAGTCTAGTGGATGTTTGCTGAAAACCTGTTCATACTCCCGCACCACCCTGTATACCCCTGCTTTGTGATGTGTAGGGGTATCATCAGTGCCCACGTGTAGCTGTTGGTGCCACTCATTTACCTCCCCATGAGGCGGGGGAGTGCTGGTAGTAGGTGGGGAGACTGAGGGAATGGCCTCGTGGATGGTGTGGGGATCCAGGGTGAGCAGCTTGGCAATGGTGGCATACCGGGGAAGCCTGACTTCTTCCTCCCCACAGTTCAGCACCCTCACGGGCACTCTCCCCTTCTTTACGTCTACCACCCCTCGGGCGTCCATTCCAGTGGGCCAGTGCTCGGAGGGTATGGGCTCCATCATGGCAGGGTAGTCACGCCCCTGAGGCCCTACACCAAATCATCATCTCACTCCTAGGGGGCACAATCAACGGAGCAACATCCATCACTCTCACTCCACCAATCTCTCCTCCTGTTGAGTTTACATGCTGGCGGTACATCAAGGCTCGGATCTCACGCTGCACAGCTCTCTGTCGGCTCCCCGCCGCCGTGGCGGCCAGCTGTTGCAGTAGCGCCAACACATCACCCATACAGTGCTCCATCACATTGGTTCCTAGCACTATCTTCGGGTTATGATCACTGGGTTCATTCATGATCACAATCATACCCTGGTGTTGCAGTTCAGCTTGCCCCACTGTCATAGCCACCTGTTTATACCCCACTTGGGTCAATGGGAGTCCATTAGCAGCAATTAGCGTTATACTAGTATCTGGGGGTGCCAGCTCGTCTATCCCCCAATACCGCTGGTACAATGTGTATGGTATGGTGGTTACCTGTGATCCAGTGTCCAAGAGAGCCATCACCGGTATGCCGTCCACAGCCACGGGGATGATGGGCCGGGCCCCGATATACCGGTCCCGCCAGTCTGGGGGGCCACGGGGTTCTACTCCTGAGGACTGGCCCGGGGCCCCAGGGGTTGCTCGTTTAATGGGCACTGTCGGAAGTAATGCCCAGGCTTACGGCACTTGTAGCAGGTTGGAGGTCTGCTCCGCGGGTTGTTAGCACATCTCCGCTGCATCCAGGGGACATCCTCAGGGATGTCGGCAAGCTGTATCTGTGCTGGAGGCTGAGATCTGGTCAAAGGTTGGAGTGCAGCAAGAATCTTGGCGAGGTCTCCGTCCATGCGACGGACCTGGGCTGCCAGTTCCTCCATCGTGCTGCTTGGGGCTGTAGGTATTGGAGAGGTTGGTAGGGCAGGGGCCACCACAACGGGGGCCATCTCAATGGGCCACGGGGCTGGCTCCAAGATTTCTGAAGCTGGGGGCTGCAGTGCCTTAATGGCCCGTTCCTTCAACACGGCAAAGTCCACATCAGGGTGTTCTAGGGCCCAGAGCCGGAGTTGTTTGCGATCCTCAGGGGATCTCATCCCCTGCACAAATTGCTCTACTAACATCTTGTTGCTGTCCGCCTCATTGATAGGCTTCACCCGCTTTAGCGTGCGGAGGGCGGTTTGCAGACGTAAAGCATAGTCCCGAATGCTATCCACAGCCCGTTGCCGGCACTGGTAAAACTGCATCCTCAGCTCAGCTTCAGTCCGGGTCTCAAAGGCAGTCTGTAGCTTCTCAAAGATGGTGGCTACAGAGAGCCGGTCCCCCTCGGCCCAGGTCTCCGCTTCCTGCTCAGCCGCACCGGTTAACTGGCCCAGCACTACCGCTGCACGTTGCTTATCGGTCAGGGGGTACAGTTCTAGCAACAGGTTCAGCTTTTTCCGGAAGACCTGTAAAGCATCAGGTTTCCCGTCATACTGCGGTAGCCAGGTAGCTCCGGGCGCATAGGGCAAGGAGAACGGCATCACCTGAGCGAGCGCGGGGGCCGCGGCACCTCCCGCCAGCGCGGCCGGGACCTGGGCAGGCCCATTCCCTTCCACGGGTGCCACTGCGGCTGCGACCACCGCTCCTCCAGAGGCTCCGTCGGGCGCAGACATCTTGTTTCCGTCCCCCTTAGCCTCTTTCCGGCCCCTCCTCTATCGGGGTGGGGTTTTGGCCTCTGCTACTCGAGAAGACGCTCGAGCGGGAACTTTTCGCGCCAAAGATGGCAACTTCCGAAATTTTCCGGCCGGACATTTCCGGCGGTCACAAGGCGCACCTCTACCCAACGGCAGAGCGGTAAGATCCTGTTCGTGACGCCAAGTTGTCGCGGGCGGAGGAGGGGACGCCGCGCTCTCCCTACTGCTCGGGTTCGGCTGCCGCTGCTGCTGCGGCCTCTGCTGCTCGGTGGCTCGAGCGATGGGCCGGATCCCAGGGACTCGAGCGGCGCTCCTCGCCCGTGAGCGGAAAGGGGATTGGGTGTTTTGGGATAGTTTATTGTCCGTGACACCACCCACGGTTGTGGTGATTTGTTAACACCACCGCTGCTCTGTATGGGGAGCCCGGGAGTGATGATATGGAGCAGCCAGTTGTTGATGTGCCCCTCCGTGGGTAGGGGTTGTGGTGCTCCCGGGGCCCAGTGATGGGATTGGAATGGTGGACAGGCGGGTCGGGGCCTGTGGAGGTTCAGGGGCAGCGCTGTGCCACACGGCACGGAGGTACTCACTCAGCCAGTAAACACGACTGTCAGGTTTCCAGGTTTTCCAGTTCTCTTTTGAATGAGCTTGCCCTCAGTTAACATGGAGTTTAAGGTTCTGTTGCCCTACTTCCTGTCCAGCTGCTTAAAAGGCCGCCTCTCAGCCCAGTCCAGTGCCTGAGTATACTGCTTGCTGTGTGCTCCTGCTTTGCTGTTTCTACTTCCTGATTGCCTTGGATTCTCCTGAAACTCTACCGACCGACTCTGGACCATACCCGGTTTTCTTCAAGCTGTGCCCGGACTCCGTCTGCCGTCTTTGATCAGCACTCTGCCCGGTTCGTAACCACTCTGGACAATCATCCCGTACGGACACTCCTGGACTATACCACTTGCCCCTTGTGTACCGGCTGCCGCACATTTAGGCCTTCCAGGGTTGATTGCCGGACAGTCCCTGTACAGGGGTTCGCTCTGGTGGTCTCCCTGGGGGAGTCCGGTGCGTGGCCCCGGGAATCCCCTTCGCTCCGTTTTGTGTGTTGTTTTACTGTGTTTATTCCCGTTGTGTATCTACCGTGGTGACATATTATATAACATCTTGTACCAAGAACTCGTCTCTGTTGTCATTGCCCTAACGCAATCGAAATCCTCAGAACATACAGTAGTATTACATTATACTCAGGCCATAAGAGGATTTCGCTGGGGCAATGACTGAGACACGAGTAGATCAGCTCTTTTCCATGATCAACTCCTTGCAGCAGGAGATGGAGGCGGTGCAAACTAAACTCAGAGATGTGGAGGCACAGCTGGGCCATGATCACCAGGTACTGGGTCCGGCTATTCAGGATTTGCAAGTCAGAGTGGAGGCTCAGGAAGCCGTCCCCACTACGTCCGTATCAGCTGCCGGTATGCCTAGGTTACCCCCATTCCGTTTCAATGGTGATCGTAGTCAGTTTCGTGGATTTGTGAACCAATGTATACTGTTTTTTGATGTACATGCTGATTATTACCGTTCTGACCGGTCCAAAGTGTTATGTATAATCATGTTATTAACCTCACGAGCACTGGCTTGGGCTAATCCTATGATAGAGAATCGGGACATCCGTTTAAATCACCTGGATGACTTTCTGAACGCAATGGCGCAAATGTTTGATGATCCGAATCGCCGTGCTACCGCTGAATCGGCTCTCCTTTCCTTACGTCAGGGAAAGCGTTCTGTCGTTGAATACGCCACTGAGTTCAAGAGGTTAGTGGTAGACACCGACTGGGGAAACAATGCATTATTGTCTGTATTCAGAAAAGGTTTGTCCAGTACCATCAAGGACGAGTTAGCTCGTTCCGAATCTCCAGGGGATTTTGAACTGTTTCTCCAGCACTGTGTGCGTATTGATACCCGCTTGACGGAGCGTAGACAGGAAAAATGGGCAGCTGTAAACCGTGTAAACAACTTTGCGTTTCCTTCTAGAGAACCCGCTCTCAGGACACCACGGGAGGCCGAGGACGTTCCTATGCAAGTGGACTCTCTGCAAAAGCGAGAGACCAACGAACGTCGCGAACACCGGCTCCGTGAGCGTTTGTGTTTCTATTGCGGTCAATCGGATCATTTCTTGATCGACTGCCCGAAACGTCCGAATCGCCCAAATAAGGTATTGGCAGCCATGGCAGAGTGTGACAACACGGACGCAGAGTCCGATATCTCTGAGGCAAGTGGGCACTTGGATGCGGTATTTCCCTTGACTGTAATGTCAACCTCACCGAAGGACTCAGAAGGGAAATATACCCATTGCTCGCTCCCCATTCAGATCCGGTGGGAGGGGCATCTAATACCTACCTCTGCAATGATAGATTCTGGGGCAGGGGGAAATTTCATGGACTCCTCTTTTGCCAGGAAACACGGTATCCGGACTCAGCAAAGATCCTCACCGGTTACCATGGAGACGGTAGACGGATCTCCGTTAAGCTCTGGACCAGTGGATCAGGAAACAGTACCGCTAGAATGCGTGATGAAGCCAGGTCAGCAGGAGACCCTTGTTTTCATGATAATTTCTTCTCCTCATTTTCCGATTATTTTAGGTATTCCGTGGCTACGGTCTACGAATCCGGTCATCGATTGGGAAACTAAGGAAATAACCTTCCCACCGCAGAGTGGTCCGACCATTAGTCCAACTGTTCCGGTTCCAGTAACACCGAATGCGGAGGGCACTGTACAGGTACCTGTTCTACCCCCGGTTTATGATGACTTTGCTGACATATGCGACAAAAGAAAAGCCGATCGGCTTCCCCCGCATAGACCGTATGATTGCCCCATAGACTTACTTCCAGGGGCGGAGATTCCGTTTGGCCATGTCTACCCGTTGGCGGCACCTGAGCTAGAAGCACTAAAAGAATACATTGATGAGAGCCTAGCCAAGGGATTTATTCGCCCGTCTACCTCACCAGCAGGGGCACCCATCTTTTTCGTGAAAAAGAAAGAGGGGACTCTGAGACCCTGTATTGACTACCGGGAACTGAATAAAATAACCATCCGGAACCGGTATCCGTTACCGTTGATTCCTGAGCTATTGGAGAGGGTCCAACAGGCAAAAATATTCACCAAATTGGATCTCCGTGGGGCATATAATCTACTTCGCATACGTCCCGGAGACGAGTGGAAGACCGCGTTCCGATGTCGGTATGGACATTTTGAGTACCTAGTGATGCCTTTTGGACTTTGTAACGCTCCCGCGGCTTTCCAACATCTAGTTAACGATATTTTTAGGGATATCATGGACCAATTCATGGTGATTTATCTGGACGATATCCTAATCTTTTCTGATTCCTTACAGGAACACCAGGAGCACGTCAAGACCGTACTTACCCGGCTGAGGGAAAATCACCTGTACATTAAACTGGAGAAATGCGAATTCCATTGCTCACAGATACAATTCTTAGGGTATGTCATCTCTCCTCAGGGACTGAACATGGAGTCTGGCAAGATACAAGCAATTCTGGACTGGCCGGAACCGGGTAACGTCAAAGAGGTACAACGCTTTGTCGGTTTTGCCAACTTTTACCGACGTTTTATCCGTAATTTTTCAGAGATCGTTCGTCCCATCACTCTGTTAACCAAGAAAGGACAGAAGTTTGTGTGGTCCGCCCAGGCCCAGGAAGCCTTCCATCGTCTCAAGGTTTGTTTTACCTCAGCGCCTATATTGGTACATCCGAATCCCGCACTTCCCTTTATCGTGGAAGTCGACGCTTCCGACTACGCATTAGGGGCCATCCTTTCTCAAAGGACTGGGGACAAGAGTCTCTTACATCCGTGTGCTTTCTTTTCCCGCCGGTTGTCCCCTGCAGAAAGGAACTATGACATTGCGGACAAGGAATTGTTAGCGATTATTTCCGCTTTCAAGGAATGGAGACACCACTTACAGGGAGCCGCGCAGCAAGTGATAGTACTCACAGATCATCGTAATCTGGAATTTCTTAAGTCTGCCAGGTGCCTGTCTCCACGGCAAGCCCGTTGGAGCCTATTTCTTAACCAATTCAATTTTGTCGTTACATACCGTCCAGGTTCACGTAATGGGAAAGCCGATGCCTTGTCCCGAATCCACGCCGTGGACTCCGTGCCTGGAACCCCGTCTCAGACCGTGTTATCGGATGCCAATTTCGTTGGAGTAATCCAGGACCAGGACTTGTGGAAGGACATCAAGCTGGCCTATGATGGTGACGTATTTCTTGCTGCCCCCCCGAATGATGTAACTCTTGTTCTTCGGAATGGTGTGTGGTTGAGAGAGCGACGCATTTATGTCCCGGAGGCCGTAAGACTTCGGGTTCTCAAGTTGGTCCATGACTCCGTGTTGGCTGGTCATAGGGGGGTACAGAAGACGCAGGAATTTCTGAGCCGTTTTTTCTGGTGGCCTACCTGTCTAAAGGATGTAAAGGACTATGTCCACTCATGCATGGTTTGTGCCCGGTGCAAGGTCCCTCGTGTGGCTCCTACGGGACTCCTCCAACCGTTACCCGTGCCATCTCGCCCTTGGGGGTCTATCTCCATGGATTTTATTGTGGAGTTGCCAGTCTCAGGCGGGCACAATACCATCTTAGTGGTGGTGGATCGATTGACTAAAGCTGCTCACTTCATTCCGTGTACCGGTCTTCCCTCAGCCGCAGAGACAGTGGATTTGGTTATCCAGAACGTATTCCGATTGCATGGGGTACCAGACGAGATCATCTCTGACCGGGGCGTGCAGTTCACGTCTAGGTTCTGGAAGGGCTTTTGTACAGCACTCCAGATTGATGTCTGTTTGTCTTCTGCATACCATCCTCAGACAAATGGGCAAACCGAACGGACGAATCAAACCCTGGAACAATACCTTCGATGTTATGTCAGCCATCTCCAAGACGATTGGTTGAAGATGCTTCCGTTGGCGGAGTTCTCCTATAACAACACTCAGAGCAGCTCCACTAAGGTAACGCCCTTTTTTGCTAACTTGGGTTATCATCCGAATGTTTTGCCTAGGTCACCGGTTGCGGTTTCGGTGCCGGCGGTGGAGGACAGATTGACAGAGCTTCGACAGAATCTGGAGGTTCTAAAGGACACTGTGGCTACGGCCCAGGAGCGTTACAAGAGGTCGGCAGACACTCACCGGAAACCGGCACCCATGTACAAGGTAGGGGACTCTGTATGGTTATCCACCAAAAACCTGAGATTGGGTGTTCCTTCGCAGAAGCTGGGACAAAAATTCATCGGTCCGTTTAAGATCACCGGGATCGTGAGCCCTGTGGCCTGTCGGCTACGGTTGCCGCACCATCTAAAGGTACACCCGGTCTTTCATGTGTCTCTCCTCAAACCTGTCTCCCCTAATACGTTTCGTGGTCGTGTTGTGCCTCCTCCTCCGCCTGTGATGGTCGACGGCGAGGAGCAGTTCGTGGTTGAGGACATTATTGACTCCCGGCTCCATCGTCGTCGGCTTCAATATCTGGTACGTTGGCAGGGGTACGCCCCCGAGGACGATTCCTGGGAACCGGTGGGTAACATTCGGGCACCCCGGAAGATCGCTCAGTTTCATCGACGGTTCCCGGACAAGCCGGGCCCTGATCCGTCCTGAGGCCGTCTCTGGGGGGGGGGGAGTAATGTCAGGTTTCCAGGTTTTCCAGTTCTCTTTTGAATGAGCTTGCCCTCAGTTAACATGGAGTTTAAGGTTCTGTTGCCCTACTTCCTGTCCAGCTGCTTAAAAGGCCGCCTCTCAGCCCAGTCCAGTGCCTGAGTATACTGCTTGCTGTGTGCTCCTGCTTTGCTGTTTCTACTTCCTGATTGCCTTGGATTCTCCTGAAACTCTACCGACCGACTCTGGACCATACCCGGTTTTCTTCAAGCTGTGCCCGGACTCCGTCTGCCGTCTTTGATCAGCACTCTGCCCGGTTCGTAACCACTCTGGACAATCATCCCGTACGGACACTCCTGGACTATACCACTTGCCCCTTGTGTACCGGCTGCCGCACATTTAGGCCTTCCGGGGTTGATTGCCGGACAGTCCCTGTACAGGGGTTCGCTCTGGTGGTCTCCCTGGGGGAGTCCGGTGCGTGGCCCCGGGAATCCCCTTCGCTCCGTTTTGTGTGTTGTTTTACTGTGTTTATTCCTGTTGTGTATCTACCGTGGTGACATATTATATAACATCTTGTACCAAGAACTCGTCTCTGTTGTCATTGCCCTAACGCAATCGAAATCCTCAGAACATACAGTAGTATTACAACGACACAGTTCTCGGTAAACAAATGGCTGGTTGGACGGGTCCCTCGGACGACTACGGTGCTGCGGCTCCCTGCAGTTAGCGATGACGGTCTCTTCCCTGCACCTATGTAAAGTCTCTTTGGTAGCGATGGGTCCCCACCGGTTACCCGCTCCCCGGCTTCAATCTGGGCCGGAGGAGCCTCTCTCTTGCCCGCAGGCGCTGGCCCTGGGAAACTGGTGCCTTGGCGGTGGCGGTGTCTCCCCTCAATGGTCGGACTGTTGCCTTCAATCGGGACTTGGTTGTTAGGAGACAGAGGTCCCCTTCACTGACGGATTTGGCAAATTATGGCGACTCCTAGCCTTGCCGGGATCCGAAAGGCCCCTGCCCTGGTGCTGACTGTTCTTCGTATACTGCTCCGGTACCGCCGGGTCACTACCCGTCCGCGGTCCTTCCAGCAACCTCCGAGCAGTCCCCCTGCAGACTATCACCGCCGTCTGCTGACCTTGCTGTCACAGTCCGGGGCACACACCCGGACCAACTTCAGGCTTTACAAACTGTTTCTTTTCACTTTACTTCAGCTTCTCTCCTAAGCTCCTCTACCACTTCACCTCCTACTTTCACTTCCTAAACTCAACTGTTCTCCACTTGCTTCCTCACTCAAGCTCTGCCTGAGCTAAACTGCCTGGTTCTTCCCGCCTCCAGGGCTGTGAACTCCTCGGTGGGCGGAGCCAACTGCCTGGCCCACCCCCTGGTGTGGACATCAGCCCCTGGAGGAGGGCAACAAGGATTTTGGGTTAGCTAGGTGTACCTGCAGGGAATGTGGGGTGCATGTGGTGTTGTGACCTGTGACCCCTGGCTTGCCCAGGGCGTCACACACGCACATAATGCTCTGCCACATGCACGCACACACAATGCTCTGCCAGGCACGCACACACAATGCTCTGCCAGGCACGCACACACAATGCTCTGCCAGGCACGCACACACAATGCTCTGCCAGGCACGCTGACACAATGCTCTGCCAGGCACGCTGACACAATGCTCTGCCATGCACACTGACACAATGCACTGCCACGCACGCACACACAATGCACTGCCACTCGCATGTGCACACAAAATGCTCTGCCACACGTAGGCACAAAATGCTCTGCCCCATCCACGCACAAAATGCTCTGCCACATGCACGCACACACAATGCTCTGCCAGGCATGCACAAAATGCTCTGCCACATGCACACACACAATGCTCTGCCATGCATGCTGACACAATGCTCTGCCATGCATGCTGACACAATGCTCTGCCACGCACGTGTCGCGGGCGGAGGAGGGGACGCCGCGCTCTCCCTACTGCTCGGGTCCGGCTGCCGCTGCTGCTGCTCGGTGGCTCGAGCGATGGGCCGGATCCCGGGGACTCGAGCGGCGCTCCTCGCCCGTGAGTGAAAGGGGATTGGGTTTTGGGATAGTCTATTGTCCGTGACGCCACCCACGGTTGTGGTGATTTGTTGACACCACCGCTGCTCTGTATGGGGATCCCGGGAAGGATGGTATGGAGCAGCCAGTTGTTGTGTTGCCCCTCCGTGGGTAGGGGTTGGTGATCCCGGGGCCCAGTGATGAGGTGGGTGAAGCAGGGCTTGGTGGGTGCAGGGATGCGGGGGCAGCGCTGTGCCTTGCGGCACTGTGGTACTCACTCAGCCTGAGACGATGACACAGTTTTCGGTAAAACACACGGCTGGAAAGACGGTTCCCACGGACGGCTGCACTTGCTTTCCCCAGTAGGTGACGGTGACGGTCCCTCTGTCCTGCACCTATGATGATAATGGTTGCGATGGGTTCCCACCGGTAACCCGCTCCCCGGCTTGGATATGGGCCGGAGGAGCCCTACTTTGCCCGCAGGCGCTGGCCCTGAGAAACTGGTGCCCTGGCGGTGGCGGTATCTCTCCGTTACGGTTGGACTGTTGCCTTGAATCGGGACTTGGTTGTTAGGAGACAGACGTCCCCTTCACTGACGGATTTGGCAAATTATGGCGACTCCTAGCCTTGCCGGGATCCGAAAGGCCCCTGCCCTGGTGCTGACTGTTCTTCGTATACTGCTCCAGACCGCTGGGCCACCACCCGTCCGCGGTCCTTCCAGCAACCTCCGAGCAGTCCCCCTGCAGACTATCACCGTCGTCTGCTGACCTTGCTGTCACTGTCCGGGGCACACACCCGGACCAACTTCAGGCTTTACTACTCTCACTTTTCACTTTACTTCAGCTTTTCTCTTTAGCTCCACTACCACTTCACTTCCTTCTACTTTCACTTCCTTTTCTTAACTGCCTGTTTCTTCCCGCCTCCAGGGCTGTGAACTCCTCGGTGGGTGGAGCCAACCACCTGGCCCACCCCCTGGTGTGAACATCAGCCCCTAGAGGAAAGCAACAAGGATTTTGGGTTAGCCTTGGTGTTCCTAACTCGGGTGTAGGGTGTGGTGGTGCTGTGACCTGTGACCCCTGGCTTGCCCAGGGCGTCACATTCCCCCTTAGCAAAATGCAGACTGTCCGCGGGCTGCCCGTCCAACACCGGTTTTATTTTCTGAAAAATATATAAAAAGGGTAAAACGGTAATATAACAATTCATGACATCATCCCACATCGGGAGGCACATTTCTTAAACGTTGCTAACGGTTTACGGTTACGGTCTCCGCTCTCTCCCACTCAAGCAACCTGGCCCTGATGCTGCCCCTAAAGCCCAGGAAGCACCCCTTTACCCCAGTCCTGCACCAAGTCACCCGAGCGGGATCTGTCCTTCCCCCTCCAGAGGGTAGCCACCGGTTCCTGTGGTGGCTGGGCCCCAGCCTGCTCTGCTGTGGGCCCTCCCTCCAACCTGCCTCTCCGGAGGCGGTAATTGCGGAAATGGTAACGGTAGAACAACTTATTTACATGCCACTAACGTCTGTGGTTGCCCTGCAAGTCCATGGAAAGTTCTCCATGCAAAACTTTTTAAACGGTCCCCACGGGGACAACGGTGCCGGCAACTGCCGGTTTTCTCACAATCACGGTGAATTAGGTGAAGCTTTGGTAATTAATTTCTCATTTTTAAACTTTCAAACAAAACTCAGACAATCTCCTTTCCCCCCCCCTTTTTTAAAGGACGGTCTCCCTGTACCTAAGTGGGGGTCTAACTAGGTTGGGACAGGTGGACCTCCGGGGTCCGGTGTCAGTGGGGCTAGGCAGTGGGGCAGAGGGAACAATCGGTTCCTCCTCCCGGCTATCGTGCAGGACAGGCGGAGGCATAGGGGAACTGGACACAGGTTCATCCCTGGGCACTGGCACTGGTTCTGGCTCACGGTTGACCACTTCCACCACTTCTTCATCCACAGGTTGTGGGAACGGTATCACTGGAAGAATCACCGTGCCGTTCTGTGTAGGCCAGTCTGCTGGGAAGTCACCCATCACAGTGTGGATCACTTCTTTTGCCTTCTCTGCTGGTGGAGGGGCTGGTACTTCTGCCATCGCCCTTAATGCTGGTGGGCACCTTTTCAGATGGTCCCGGGAAACTGTGGCCAAAGTGCCTCCCTGGTCACGACTGATTTGGTAGGCCTTCCCATCTTCCCATCCTGTGGGCTGTATGACGTACGGGTTCTGTTCCCATTGATCATCCAGCTTGTGGGTTCTCCTCTTCCGCTTCAGTACGACATCTCCTGGCTGAAAAGGCCCAGCAGACGCCTTTTGATTAAAGCGCTGCTCCTGCAGTTCCCGACTCCGACTTAAGTTCTTCTCGACATATTCTTGAATCTGCCAGTATTGTGCTCTCCGCCGAGTTTCCCATTCAGCTGTCGAAGGGAGTGCTTCTGGGGCCTCCAATCCCATTTCCAGGCGGCCGGGGCGAGCCCTCAACAGATATGCTGGGGTGCACTTTGTGGAGCTGGACGGGATATGGTTGTACATATCGACCAAGTCGGGTAGCTTTTCCGGCCACAGGTTCCGCTCTTCCAGCTGTAACGTCTTGAGGAGTCCCAGGACCAAGTGGTTCATCTTCTCACACATGCCGTTGGTCTGGGCATGGTAAGGGGTGGTCCGGATCTTCTTACAGCCGTACAACTGGCAGAACTCATGGAACACCTCCGCTTCAAAAGCCGGGCCTTGGTCAGTAAGCACCTTTTCTGGATATCCATGTGGTCGGCAGAAATAAGCCTGGAACGCTCGAGCGGCAGTTCGGCCAGTTAGGTCCTTGACGGGGACAACCACCATGAATCTTGAATAGTGGTCTACGATGGTCAACGCGTAGGCGTACCCACTTCGGCTGGGGGTGAGCTTGACATGGTCTAGGGCGACCAGTTCCAGCGGCTGATGTGTGATGATCGGGTGTAGGGGCGCCCTCTGGCTGGCCTCGTCCTTCCTCCTCAGCGTACAAGGACCACACTCTCGGCACCAGGCTTCTACCGACTCCCGCATCCCACTCCAGTAGAACTGCTCTCTCAACAGCATCTCCAGCTTCTTCCACCCGAAGTGTCCGGCACCATCATGGTATGCCCGCAAAACAGTAGCCACTTCAGCTTGGGGAATAACCAACTGGCAGATTTTCTCATGAGTTTTCGGGTTGATCAGCTCACGGTACAGCTTCCCTTGATGTAGATACAGCCGTTTCCGTTCCTTCCACAAGCGCTGGGCTTCAGCCGGGGCGGCAGGGTGCATCCCAACAGCACCTTGTTCCACCAGGGTCTTGACGAGGCGGACAGCCGGTGCCTGGTTTTGAGCTTCCTGACACTCTTGACTGGCCGTGGGTCCAGGTCCACCCGTTGTTGATGTACCTGTACCTTCTCAGTTGGTGGCTGGTGAAATGCAGGCAACTCGATCTCCTCGAGGTCGTCATCCTCGCACCCTTCTTCTGACAAATGGGGCATTAATTAATTAGAGTGCATCAGCATTAATGTTGACACGACCAGCTCGGTACTTGATGGTGAAGGCATAGTTGGCTAGCCGGGCCACCCACCGCTGCTCTAACGTGCCCAACTTGGCCGTGTCCAGGTGAGTCAACGGATTGTTGTCCGTAAAAGCGGTGAATTTTGCGGCAGCCAAGTAGTGGCGGAACCGCTCGGTGATAGCCCATACCAATGCCAGGAGCTCGAGCTTGAAGGAGCTGTAGTTCTCGGGGTTCCTTTCAGTTGGCCTAAGCTTCCGGCTAGCATAAGCTATCACTTTCTCCTTCCCATCCTGGACCTGGGACAGGACTGCTCCCAGTCCCACATTGCTGGCGTCAGTATAAAGGATGAATGGGCAGCCATAGTCAGGATATGCTAGGACTTCTTCCCCAGTCAAGGCCGCCTTGAGCTGGCAGAAGGATTCTTCATGCTTTTCCTCCCACACCAGTGGGACCCCTAGGGGTCTGCCACCTTTGGTCTGTCCCACGAGGAGATCTTGCATGGGAGCAGCCATCTTCGTGTACCCTTTGATAAAGCGCCGGTAGTACCCCACCAGACCCAGAAACTGCCTTACTTCCCTCACTGTGGTTGGTCTCGGCCAGCCTTGGATGGCAGTGATCTTCTCAGGGTCGGGGGCGACACCTTCTGCACTTACCACGTGCCCCAGGTATTGCACCCTGGGTTTCAGCAGGTGACACTTAGAAGGCTTCAATTTCATCCCGTATTTGGCAAGGGACGCGAACACCTCGGCCAGGTGCTCCAGATGGGCTTCATACGTCTGAGAGTACACAATCACATCATCCAAATACAATAGGACGGTCTCGAAGTTTAGGTGTCCCAGACAGCACTCCATCAGCCGTTGGAAGGTTCCTGGCGTGTTGCACAGCCCGAACGGCATACTATTGAATTCACAGAGCCCCATCGGAGTGGTGAAGGCGGTTTTCTCCCGGTCCTCCGGTGCCACTGCCACTTGCCAATATCCGCTGGTGAGGTCAAGGATAGAGAAGTAATTTGCAGTTCTCAGTGCGGCCAAAGACTCTTCAATACGAGGCAGTGGGTAGGCATCTTTATGGGTTATCTGATTAATCTTCCGGTAGTCCACGCACATCCGCATGGTACCATCCTTCTTCTTGACCAGCACCAACGGAGCGGCCCAGGGACTACAGCTGTCCCGAATAACCCCTGCCTCCTTCATATTCCTCAACATATCTTTGGCACACTGGTAATGTGCAGGGGGAATAGGCCTGTACCTCTCTTTGATAGGGGGGTGTTCCCCGGTGGGGATATGGTGTTGGACCCCCTTGATCTGCCCAAAGTCTAGTGGATGTTTGCTGAAAACCTGTTCATACTCCTGCACCACCCTGTACACCCCTGCTTTGTGATGTGTAGGGGTATCATCAGTGCCCACGTGTAGCTGTTGGTGCCACTCATTTACCTCCTCTTGAGGCGGGGAAGTGCTGGTAGTAGGTGGGGAGACTGAGGGACTGGCTTCGTGAATGGTGTGGGGATCCAGGGTGAGTAGCTTGGCAATGGTGGCATACCGGGGAAGCCTGACTTCTTCCTCCCCACAGTTCAGCACCCTCACGGGCACTCTCCCCTTCTTCACATCTACCACCCCTCGGGCGGCCATTACAGTGGGCCAGTGCTCGGAGGGTATGGGCTCCATCATGGCAGGGTAGTCACACCCCTGAGGCCCTACTGCTGCCCTTCACCAAATCATCATCTCACTCCTAGGGGGCACAAGCAACGGAGCAACATCCATCACTCTCACTCCACCAATCTCTCCTCCTGTTGAGTTTACATGCTGGTGGTACATCAAGGCTCGGATCTCACGCTGCACAGCTCTCTGTTGGCTCCCCGCCGCCGTGGCGGCCAGCTGCTGCAGTAGGGCCAACACATCACCCATACAGTGCTCCATCACATTGGTTCCTAGCACTATCTTCGGGTTCTGATTACTGGGTTCATTCATGATCACAATCATACCCTGGTGTTGCAGTTCAGCTTTCCCTACTGTCATAGCCACCTGTTTATACCCCACTTGGGTCAATGGGAGTCCATTGGCAGCAATTAGCGTTATACTAGTGTCTGGGGGTGCCAGCTCGTCTATCCCCCAATACCGCTGGTACAATGTGTATGGTATGGTGGTTACCTGTGATCCAGTGTCCAAGAGAGCCATCACCGGCATGCCGTCCACAGCCACAGGAATGATGGGCCGGGCCCCGATATACCGGTCCCGCCAGTCTGGGGGGCCACGGGGTTCTACCCCTGAGGATTGGCCCGGGGCCCCAGGGGTTGCTCGTTTAACGGGCACTGTCGGAAGTAATGCCTAGGCTTACGGCACTTGAAGCAGGTTGGAGGTATGCTCCGCGGGTTGCTAGCACTTCTCCGCTGCATCCAGGGGACATCCTCAGGGCTGTCGGCAAGCTGTATCTGTGCTGAAGGCTGGGATCTGGTCGAAGGTTGGAGTGCAGCAAGAATCTTGGCGAGGTCTCCGTCCATGCGACGGACCTGTGCTGCCAGTTCCTCCATCGTGCTGCTTGGGGCTGCAGGTGTTGAAGAGGTTGGTAAGGTAGGAGCCACCACAACGGGGGCCATCTCGATGGGCCACAGGGCTGGCTCCAGGACTTCCGAAGCTGGGGGCTGTAGTGCTTTAATGGCCCGTTCCTTTAATACAGCAAAGTCCACATCAGGGTGTTCTAGGGCCCACAGCCGGAGTTGTTTGCGATCCTCAGGGGATCTCATCCCCTGCACAAATTGCTCTACTAACATCTTGTTGCTGTCCGCCTCATTTATAGGATTCACCCGCTTTAGCGTGCGGAGGGCGGTTTGTAGACGTAAAGCATAGTCCCGAATGCTATCCACAGTCCGTTGCCGGCACTGGTAAAACTGCATCCTCAGCTCAGCTTCCGTCCGGGTCTCAAAGGCAGTCTGTAGCTTCTCAAAGATGGTGGCTACAGAGAGCCGGTCCCCCTCGGCCCAGGTCTCCGCCTCCTGCTCAGCCGCACCGGTTAACTGGCCCAGCACTACCGCCGCACGTTGCTTATCGGTCAGGGGGTACAGTTCTAGCAACGGGTTAAGCTTTTTCCGGAAGACCTGTAAGGCATCAGGTTTCCCGTCATACTGCGGTAGCCAGGTAGCCCTGGGCGCATAGGGCAAGGAGAACGGCATCACCTGAGCGAGCGCGGGGGCCGCAGCACCTCCCGCTAGTGCGGCCGGGACCTGGGCAGGCCCATTCCCATCCGCGGGTGCCACTGCGGCTGCGACCACCGCTCCTCCAGCGGCTGGCGCAGACATCTTGTTTCCGTCCCCCTTAGCTTCTTTCCGGCCCCTCCTCTATTGGGGCGGGGTTTTGGCCTTCACGCCTTTGCTACTCGAGAAGACGCTCGAGCGGGAACTTTTGCGCCAAAGATGGCGACTTCTGAAATTTTTCAGCCGGATACCTCCGGCGGTCACAAGGCGCACCTCTACCCAACGGCAGAGCGGTAAGATCCTGTTCATGACGCCAAGTTGTTGCGGGCGGAGGAGGGGACGCCGCGCTCTCCCTACTGCTCGGGTCTGGCTGCCGCTGCTGCTGCGGCCTCTACTGCTGCTCGGTGGCTCGAGCGATGGGCCGGATCCCGGGGACTCGAGCGGCGCTCCTCGCCCGTGAGTGAAAGGGGATTGGGTTTTTGGATAGTCTATTGTCCGTGACGCCACCCACGGTTGTGGTGATTTGTTGACACCACCGCTGCTCTGTATGGGGATCCCGGGAAGGATGGTATGGAGCAGCCAGTTGTTGTGTTGCCCCTCCGTGGGTAGGGGTTGGTGATCCCGGGGCCCAGTGATGAGGTGGGTGATGCAGGGCTTGGTGGGCGCAGGGACGCGGGGGCAGCACTGTGCCTTGCGGCACTGTGGTACTCACTCAGCCTGAGACGATGACACAGTTCTCGGTAAAACACACGGCTGGAAAGACGGTTCCCACGGACGGCTGCACTTGCTTTCCCCAGTAGGTGACGGTCCCTCTGTCCTGCACCTATGATGATAATGGTTGCGATGGGTTCCCACCGGTAACCCGCTCCCCGGCTTGGATATGGGCCGGAGGAGCCCTACTTTGCCCGCAGGCGCTGGCCCTGAGAAACTGATGCCCTGGCGGTGGCGGTGTCTCTCCGTTACGGTTGGACTGTTGCCTTCAATCGGGACTTGGTTGTTAGGAGACAGACGTCCCCTTCACTGACGGATTTGGCAAATTATGGCGACTCCTAGCCTTGCCGGGATCCGAAAGGCCCCTGCCCTGGTGCTGACTGTTCTTCGTATACTGCTCCAGACCGCCGGGCCACCACCCGTCCGCGGTCCTTCCAGCAACCTCCGAGCAGTCCCCCTGCAGACTATCACCGTCGTCTGCTGACCTTGCTGTCACTGTCCGGGGCACACACCCGGACCAACTTCAGGCTTTACTACTCTCACTTTTCACTTTACTTCAGCTTTTCTCTTTAGATCCACTACCACTTCACTTCCTTCTACTTTCACTTCCTTTTCTTAACTGCCTGTTTCTACCCGCCTCCAGTGCTGTGAACTCCTCGGTGGGCGGAGCCAACCGCCTGGCCCACCCCCTGGTGTGAACATCAGCCCCTGGAGGAAGGCAACAAGGATTTTGGGTTAGCCTTGGTGTTCCTAACTGGGGTGTAGGGTGTGGTGGTGCTGTGACCTGTGACCCCTGTCTTGCCCAGGGCGTCACACACGCACACACAATATGCTCTGCCACACACACACACAAAATGCTCTGACCCATGACCGCACGCACAAAATGCTCTCCCACATGCACGCACACACAATGCTCTGCCACATGCACGCATACACAATGCTTTGCCAGCATACACACAAAATGCTCTGCCACACAAACACACAATGCTCTGCTAGGCATGCACAAAATCCTCTGCCACATGCACGCACACACAATGCTCTGCCAGCACACACAAAATGCACTGCCATACGCACACACACAAGCACGCCCGCTGAGGCCGGGGAGGGAGGGGGGCCGTACATTACTCACACAGGCTGACAGGTGACGGGGGGTGATGGGGGGGGAGAGCGTGGGGGTGTCATTGGAGACGGTAGCATCGGCGGCGGGGGGAGGGGCGCCGGTACACTACTCCCATGGCCCAAACAGGTGACAGGGGGAAAAGTTCAGCACACAGCATGACTGCCGTGAGCTGCAGAAAGATGGCGCTGATCTCCTCCTTCTGCTGTGATCTTGACAGCCCAGGGGGCATGTCCTGGTCACAGCAGGGAGCTCTCCTGTAATAAGCCTAGGGGTCAGATTCCAACTATCAGAGTCTATGCACAGGGGCTGCCATAAAGGAGTGAGTAACTGTCGTTACACACACAGCAGCATGGCAGCCCCCAGTGCCTCCAATAAGGTTAGAATGAAATAAAAACTAAATAAGCAGTGATTTTAATTTTGTATTAAAAATACTTGATATCATAATCACTATTTTTAATACAAAAATAAAAAATCGCGACACCTTCCCTTTAAATGGTAGTTTATTATTCAAACAGATAGCTCTGGTGTTGGCCTTGGCGCAGTGTTTCACAAGAAGTGAACGGCGAGGAACACTCAGTGGGCTATCTAAGCAGAAAACTTACAGAGGCCGAAAAAAAATACAGTGTGGTTGAGCGAGAAGCCTTAAGGCCCTGTTACACACACAGATACATCTGCGGCAGATCTATGGTTGCAGTGAAATTGTGGACAATCAGTGCTAGGTTTGTGGCTGTGTACAAATGGAACAATATGTCCATGATTTCACTGCAACCACAGATCTGCCAAAGATTTATCTCTGGGTGTGACGGGGCCTTTAGGGGTACTTTACACATTGCGACATCGCTAGCATCGGCTAGCGATGCCGAGCGCGATAGTACCCGCCCCCGTCGCACATGCGATATGTGGTGATTGCTGCCGTAGCGAACATTATCGCTACGACAGCTTCACACGCACATACCTGCTCGGCGACATCACTAATCGGCCGGCCAATAGAAGCGGAGGGGCAGAGATGAGCGGGACATAACATCCCGCCCACCTTCCCCCTTCCGCATTGCCGTCGGGATGCAGGTAAGGAGATATTTGTCGCTCCTGCGGGTATACACACAGCGATGTGTGGAGCTGCAGGAACGACAAACAACATCGTACCTGCGGCCGCACCGACATTATGAAAATGAATGACACTACACAGATCACCGATTTTCGATGCTTTTGCGATCGTTTATCGGCGCATCTAGGATTTACACGTTGCAATGTCGTTACCGGCGCCGGTTGTGCGTCACTAACGACATGACCCCGACAAAATTTCGGAAGCGATGTCGCAACGTGTAAAGCCCCCCTTAGCTGTGAAGTGGGCCCTGGAAACCCTACGCTATTATTTACTAGGACGCCGATTTAGGCTAGTGACGGACAATTCATCCCAGACATGGATGTCCCAGGCAAAAGAGGGCAATGCGCGGGTGACACGCTGGTTCTTGGCGTTACAAAATTTTTAATTTTCAGTGGAGCACAGAGCAGGCAAAGCGCAAGGGAACGCAGACGCGTTGTCTAGAACGCACTGCTTGGTAAGTCATTGTGTCCGACCCCACGGGCTCGAACGGGGGGGGGGGGGGTATGTGAGATGCCGAGGGGAGAAGTACTAGAGAACAGGTATATTTCCCCTCGGTTCATTTCATATGCCTCTATGTACTGATTGTGGAGCGGTCAGCCCATGCAAATAGCTGGGAAAAGCTGGGAAAGTCAGATCTGGCTCAGCAATAAGTTAGTCACTGAAGCCTGTTTATTTCAGTGTAATTTTGGGCTCGGTTTTTCCTGGAGTAATCAGTAAGAATAGCAGTGGAACTGGTTGCTCCCTTCTCCACATTCAATCCAGGTTTTGATTCCTCAATGGATCAGCTGAAATAATCAGGAGGCATTCAGTAAACTGAGACTGCTGAGGAGAGCAGTACAGGCTCATGGCTGGTGCTGAGACTCAATACCTCCGCTTGCTGTGCTGAGGAACCGACACAGTAAAGGTAACGTCACACTTAGCGACACTCCAGCGATCTGACCTGGCAGGGATCGTTGGAGCGTCGCTACATGGTCGCTGGTGAGCTGTCAAACAGGCAGAACTCCACAGCAATCAGAGATCAGCCACCAGCGACCTGTGTAACGACGCTGTGCTTGGTAACCATAGTACACATCGGGTTACTAAGCAAAGCGCTTTGCTTATAGTTACCCGATGTGTACCTTGGCTACGTGTGCAGGGAGCAGGGAGCCGGCTTCTAGAAGCTGCAGACGCTAGTATCCAAGGTAAATATCGGGTAACCAAGCAAAGCACTTTGCTTGGTTACCCGATGGACCGTTGTTCTCTCGCTGTCAAACACAGCGATGTGTGCTTCACAGCGGGAGAGCAACGACTAAAAAATGGTCCAGGACATTCAGCAACGACCGACGACCTCACAGCAGGGGCCAGGTCGTTGCTGGATGTCACACACAGCGACATTGCTAGCAAGATCGCTGTTGCATCACAAAAACCATGACTCAGCAGCGATGTCTCTAGCGTTGTCGCTTAGTGAGACGTGACGTTAAGAGAATACTGTTTTGTTTGTTACATAGGTTCATTTTGTAGTTAGCATTCTTTTGTTAGTTAGTGGCCAGACGGCCTTAGACATTTATTTTCCTGTTTTTGAATGTGTAACACAGAGATAAGTGTACACAATAAACATGGCAGTGGCCGTACCTGTGTGGAACCTGCCAGTCTGACGCTGTCATCTGTAACTCCATAGCCACTCGCTTGGACCAAAGCAAAGATCCCAGCTGAGCTATATCCCCTGTCTCACAATAGATAAAGAGATCTTCAGAAAAAGTATTTCTAAAGATCTTAAATCTTGTGCTAATGACTGCAGCGACTAGTCCCTAGGCAGTTATTTCCCCCAACTAGCCACCCATTTAGCATGGTAGCACACCCACGGGGCATGTTAAAATGCTATTCAATGCAGCATCACCAGCGGTGATGCTCGTATTTGTGTGATCACGCTTCTGAATGTTGGGCACTTCCGATCATGCGCAGTATGAAGCCGGGTGTACGCGTCCCGGCTTCAGACAGGTCTAGTGCGCATAGCAAGAAGTGCCGGAACATTCAGCTCAGCGTTCACCGTGGACCAGGTACTCGCCTCACCGCTGGTGATGCTGCATTGACTAGCATTTTAGCACGCCTCTGTGGGCGTACCAACATGATTAGAGGGTGGACAAGTCGGGGAGATATAACGCCCTAGGGACTAGTCCCTTTGCACATTAGCAAATGATATAAGATCTTTAGAAATACTTTTTCTAAAGATCTTTTTATCTATGCTGGTGTATGCAGGGATGGTGAGGAAGGGATTAGCAATATGAACCCAGAACTGCTCGTGGTTCTGGGAGAATATTGCACCTGACAGGTCCCATAAGGGACCCTATGGGACAATACATCCTTGGAGAAAATGAGAATATCATCTATATATACAATAACAAAGACCCCAAGAATATCTCTGAAGATGTCATTAACTAGCGCCTGAAACACAGCAGGCGCATTGCACATGGCATTGCAAGATATTCATAATGACCTTTAGGGGTATTGAATGCAGTGTTCCACTCGTCCCCAGACTGAATGCGAACTAGGTTATAAGCCCTTTGAGATCAAGCTTGGTAAAGATCTTAGCCCCAAAAAGTTGGTTAGATAAGTCAGGTATGATCGGAAGAGGATACTGGTTCCTAACTGTGATTTTATTAAGCTCCCGATAATCATACATGGCCATAACTTACCATCTTTTTTCGACACAAAAAAGAAACCAGCTCCCACCAGGGACTTAGAGGGCCGAATAAACCCTTTTGCTACATTCTCTTTAATATAATCCCTAATAGCTACCCTCTCAGGCTGAGAGATTAAAAATTCTACCTTTTAGGTAGTGGAGCATCAGAATTGAGTTAAATCTCACAATCATAAGGTCTATGGAGGGGCAACACAGAGCTTACCTCCTCAGGAAATTCCACCAACTACCACGGATTTTGAGTGGTAAAACACTCCAAATGAGGAACCTCTTTGAGACATTTGCTCTCGCATCTCTCACCCCACCTGATGACATCCCCACTAACGTAATCGATATGGGGATTATGTTGCTTAAGCCAAGGCAGGCCCAAAATAAAAAGAGCTGAAAGGTCCTCAAGTACCTGTGGCGCCCCAGGACCTGGTCGCCACAACAGCATTGCCCCTCCAAAGGTTTAATGCTGAGCCTGGAGGTAATTGGGAGGTCTATTGGCCAGTAAGTTTAACATCCAATGCAGTTCCTCCCTCGGGCCAGCAGGGGGAGCTCTGAACCTGGAATTCCAGGGAGCATTCCTTAAGCCTTACCTGAGGGAGAGGTTAGTGTTCAGTCTGTAGAGAGAAGTGATAGCAAGCAGACGCAGAGTAGTGCTGTCCTGTGGAATTGGGGCCTAGAGCTGGAGCAGCTTGGCCCAGTGAAGCAGGGGGAGCAGAGAGGCGCAGAAGAGACTCGGACATCGGAGTCTGTGGCCACCAGGGCCTAAAATACTCCCTGGTAGCCGAATCCGAAGGGCAGGAGAGCTGCAAGCACCTGGCCCATAAACAGCCCGAAGGTACAGCTGCATCATCAGGGCCCGGTGTGGACTCCAGCAGAGAAGCACCAGAGAGGGCCTGCGCAGCCTACCACAGAGGGAAAGGGACGTACCACCGGTCCCAGCAACAAGAGGGCCATTGCTAAATTCAGAGAGCAGGGTCCTATCACAGTAAGGAAAGAACAGGAGTAGACCTCATACTCATCTGGCCAAAACGACATCTCAGTTACTTCCAGGCCGGCCGGAGCCCTCTACCACCTGTAACGGTCTCCCAGGACTAACCGTTTGTGAAGTAAAAGAGGAGAAGGTAAAGAGACTGTTGTTTGTGCCTGTTTCTTTCATTGCCTGTCGGCCCTGCACCATGTTATCCACACAACACCATAGCCTCTCACGAGCACCAACAGTGTCCCCGGGGCACCGCTCCACCTGTGGGGAGCCGTACCACCATTGCTGCCATATCATCACCCCCGAGGCCTCACACAGCAGTGGCGGCTTAATAGCCGCAAACCACAGGTGGCATCACGACAACCATAAACTTTATTCACCAGCCATATTTAACCGACACCCACCAGGGCCATGGAGCCGGGCCCCGCCACCACTGACGACCCCCGGACTTGTCCGGCCCGGCACCGGGTGTCCCATAGCCCTGGGGTGGGCGAGTCAACTTTGGCGTCACAAACAGGATTTCGTGCCCGGTCCCACCGGGTACTGTGCGCCTGCAGAAACTGTGCTTAAAAGACTGTGTTACTGTTTGAAAACTGCCGCCGCCATTAGCCTCGCTGAGCGCAGGAAGAAGGGGGGCGTGCCCGAAAAAGAGCGCGCCATCAGAGCGGAGGGTCGTTAACCCCGCGCTACCCGGAAGAGATTTTAAAAAGAAAGCGGAGCCTGGTAAGGTCCACTAAGGGGGAGGAAGATGTCCGACACAGAGGGAGAGCAGGTGGCTGTAGTAGCTCAAGACGCAGCAGCACCGGCCGATGTAATCCCAGTCACCGTTGCCCCAGCCCCCGCTGTAGTAATGGTCAGCCCTTGCCTCAAATTGGGTACAAGGAAGTAACCATTAAAGTGGGGCAGGTAGAATTGCCGTGTCAGGGGATGATATTGTAGATATTGATCGCAAGGAATCTAACCCACTGCTAACCATTGGTACAAATGTGATGGAAAATTGTATTGCCGAAGTGATAATTTTGTTGCAGCAGGTGTCTGAAACTGCCAGCTCCGGGCAGCAGCGTGCCCTACAGAGGGAAATCCGAGCCCTGATGAGGAAGCAGCAGGTTGAGCTGGCCGGAGGAGAAATTGGCAGTGTGAGGGTAAGTGACCTCCTCCCCATTGCAATACCCCCTAGAAGTGAAATGTTGATATGGTGCTGGGCAGCAATAGGCCTCAAGGGTCAAGATTACCAGGCCTTGGTAGAACCGGTGTATTCAGACAGCAGGCCTGGAGTCCTGATAGCCAGAGGGGTAGCAGACGTCCGCAAGGGAAGAGTGCCCGTCCGTGTCCTGAATTGTGGGGAGGAGGAAGCCAAATTGCCCCAGTACGCCACTGTACCAAAACTGTACACTGTCAGTAACAATACCATTAAAGCAGTGGAACCCTTGATCCCGTCCGACCAGGCGGAAGACAATGGCTCCAAGGGACAGCTGAAAGACTGGTGCCAAAAATTACATGTGGGCACCGACTCCACCCCCTCACACCAAAAGCATGGGGTTTACCGGGTGGTACAGGAGTACGAGCGGGTCTTCAGCAAACACCCCCTAGATTTTGGGCAGGTAAAAGGGGTTAAACATCAAATCCCCACGGGTGATCATCATCCCATTAAAGAGAGATACCGCCCTGTACCCCCAGCACAGTATCAGCGTGCCAAAGAAATGTTACGGGAGATGAAGGAGGCTGGGGTTATCAGATATAGTTGTAGCCCCTGGGCAGCTCCACTAGTACTCGTAAAGAAAAAAGATGGTACAATGAGAATGTGCGTAGACTACAGACAAATTAACTGCATTACACATAAAGATGCTTATCCACTACCCAGAATAGAAGAGTCACTAACAGCCTTAAAATCAGCTAATTATTTCTCCACCCTGGATCTCACCAGTGGGTATTGGCAGGTTCCCGTGGCAGAGGCGGACAAGGAGAAGACTGCATTCACGACACCAATGGGTCTCTGCGAGTTCAATTGTATGCCGTTCGGTCTCTGCAATGCCCCAGGGACATTTGAGAGATTGATGGAGTGCTGCTTGGGCCATCACAACTTTGAAACCGTGCTATTGTACCTGGATGACGTCATAGTCTACTCCAAGACCTGCGAAGACCACCTGAGGCACTTAGCAGAAGTGTTTGAGTCCTTGTCGGAGTATGGCCTGAAGATAAAGCCGTCCAAATGTCACCTCTTGAAGCCAAAGGTACAGTACCTGGGTCATGTGGTCAGCGCAGAAGGTGTGGCACCTGATCCGGAGAAAGTCACCGTAATCAAGGACTGGCCAAGACCCACCACGGTAAAGGAGGTGCGGCAGTTCCTTGGGCTGGTGGGCTACTACCGAAGGTTCATTGATGGTTTCACCAAGATAGCAGCGCCTCTTCAAGATCTCCTGGTGGGCCAGCCAAAGAAGGCTAAGAAGCAAAGCCCTCCATTTGAATGGAACAGTCAAATAGAAACATCTTTTGTCCGGCTGAAAGGGGCTCTCACGGGAGAAGAAATTCTGGCCTACCCTGACTACAGCCAGCCGTTTGTACTGTACACAGACGCCAGCAACGTGGGACTGGGAGCAGTTTTGTCCCAGGTGCAGGGAGGCCGGGAGAAGGTGATAGCTTACGCCAGTAGGAAGCTTCATCCCACAGAAAGGAATCCAGAAAACTACAGTTCCTTCAAGCTGGAGTTCCTCGCTATTGTTTGGGCAGTGACTGAACGCTTCAAGCACTATCTGGCATCGGCCAAGTTCACCATCTTCACGGACAACAACCCGTTGACACATCTGGCAACAGCCAAGTTAGGTGCGTTGGAGCAGCGATGGATGGCCCGGCTGTCTAACTTTGACTTTACCATCAAGTACCGGGCTGGCAAGAAGAATAACATTGCTGATGCGCTGTCCAGAATGCCTCACTTACCCAAGTCTGGAGAAGACCTGGATGAACTCGAAGAGATAGAGTTACCGGCTTTCCATCACCAAGGTGTTTCCCAGTGTGAGCATGCTGTAGGAGTGAAGCGCTCGAGCCAGCACGAGGTCTCGGTCAACCCATTACTCCACCATAATTGGGAAGAGACAGAACGGTGACCCGGCCGTGCGATTGGTCAAAGAAAAGCTAGCACAAGCTGAGACCCATCTCGGTCCAGACGCTCCACAAGAAGCCCAGCAGTTGTGGAAGGAGAGGGGACGACTGTTCACCTACCAAGGCAAGCTCTGCAAGAGATATGTAAGCTGGCGAACGAATGAACTCGTCTGGCAGATAGTGGTCCCACAGAGGGATGCTCCAATGGTCCTAGCAGCTTACCATGATAAAGCAGGACACTTCGGGTGGAAGAAGTTGGAGACCCTACTCCGCGATCGGTTCTACTGGGTGCAAATGAGAAAGACAGTCGAGAAGTGGTGCCGAGACTGTGGTCCGTGTAACCTGAGGCGGAAAGATGATGCCAGCCAGAGGTCTCCCCTACAGCCAATTGTCACGAAGCAGCCCCTGGAGTTGGTGGCCCTGGACCACGTGAAGTTAACACCAAGCCGGTCAGGCTATGTGTACGCCCTCACCATTGTGGACCATTACTCTCGTTTCCTGGTAGTAGTGCCTGTGAAGGACCAGACAGCCAGAACAGCAGCTAGAGCATTTCAGGCATACTTTTGTCGACCTCACGGTTATCCGGAAAGGGTACTGACTGATCAAGGTCCTGCATTCGAGGCAAAAGTGTTCCAAGAGTTCTGTAACATGTACGGCTGTAAGAAACTCAGAACAACACCGTAGCACCCCCAAACCAATGGATTGTGCGAGAAGATGAACCATGTGGTTATTGATATGCTCAAGACTCTACCTCTGGAAGAAAGAAACCAATGGCCAGAGAAGTTACCAGATCTGGTAGACCTGTATAACCATGTCGCGGGCGGAGGAGGGGACGCCGCGCTCTCCCACTGCTCGGGTCCGGCTGCCGCGGCTGCTGCGGCCTGCTGCTGCTCGGTGGCTCGAGCGTTGGGCCGGATCCCGGGGACTCTAGCGGCGCTCCTCGCCCGTGAGTGAAAGGGGGGTTTTTGGGTGTGGGGATTGAGTCTATTGTCCGTGACGCCACCCACGGTTGTGGTGATTTGTTAGCACCACCGCTGCTCGATAGGGGAATCCCGGGAATGATGATGTGGAGCAGCCCGTTGTTGTGTTGCACCTCCGTGGGTAGGGGTTGGTGATCCCGGGGCCCAGTGATGAGGTGGGTGATGCAGGGCTTGGTGGGCGCAGGGACGCGGGGGCAGCGCTGTGCCTTGCGGCACTTTGGTACTCACTCAGCCTGAGACGATGACACAGTTCTCGGTAAAACACACGGCTGGAAAGACGGTTCCCACGGACGGCTGCACTTGCTCTCCCAGTAGGTAACGGTGATGTCCCTTTGTCCAGCACCTAATGTTCGTGTGTTGGTAGCGATGGGTTCCCACCGGTAACCCGCTCCCCGGCTTCAAGCTGGACCGGAGGAGCTCTACTCTTTGCCCGCAGGCGCTGGCCCCGAGGAACTGGTGCCCTGGCGGTGGCGGTGTTCCTCCTTGATGGTTGGACTGTTGCCTTCAATCGGGACTTGGTTGTTGGGGGACAGACGTCCCCTTCACTGACGGATTTGGCAAATTATGGCGACTCCTAGCCTTGCCGGGGTCCGAGAGGCCCCTGCCCTGGTGCTGACTGTCCTTCGTATACTGCTCCAGACCGCCGGGCCACTACCCGTCCGCGGTCCTTCCAGCAACCTCCGAGCAGTCCCCCTCCAGACAATCACCGCTGTTGCTGACCTTGCTGACACTGTCCTGCACTTAGCCGGACCGACTTCAGGTCTTTCTACGCTCACTTTTACTCTTTTCTTCTTTGCTCCACTACTACTTCACTTTCCTCACTTGACTTGACTGTTTACTCCTCCACTCCCTAGCTTGAACTTCTCTCCTCAACTTTCTTTTCTTAACTTCTTCCTCACTCAAGCTCTGCCTGAGCTAAACTGCCTGGTTCTTCCCGCCTCCAGGGCTGTGTACTCCTCGGTGGGCGGAGCCAACCGCCTGGCCCACCCCCTGGTGTGAACATCAGCCCCTGGAGGAAGGCAACAAGGATTTTAGTAGCTTTGGTGTTCCTAACTGGGATGTAGGGTGTGGTGGTGATGTGACCTGTGACCCCTGGCTTGCCCAGGGCGTCACAACCATATCCCAGTAAACTCGACCAACTGTAGCCCTGCTTACTTGATGCGAGCAAGACCTGGCAAGTTACCTTTAGACTTTGAGATAGGAACTGTGTCACCTGAAACGGTTCAAGAGATAGAAGATTGGGATACAGAGCGACAACAGCAGTACCGCAAAGTCCAGGAATGCGTAGAAAAGAGCCTGTCCCAAGCAAGAACGAGAAAAGAGCAGAACTACAATCAAACAGCCCCAGCAACTCCCTTAGCACCTGGAGAACAGGTCCTCAAGAAAAAGCGGAGGGCGCATAAATTAGATGATCAGTGGGAGAATGAACCCTACACCATTATTCCCTCCAACTTTGACAATAGTAAGGTATGCCTCATAAGCAAAGATGAAGGCAAGACTTATCAAACAGTGTCCAGAGACCGCCTGAAAGCGTGCCCTGAGCAGTGCAAAATCCAAAAAGAAGTGGAAGAAATTCAAGAAAAAGAGGGAGAGATGATACAAACAATCCTTGGCAAATTCCCCAAAACTTGGACCCGAATAAATAATGCCATAGTGGTACCAGTCTTGACGTTCCCGCAGTTGGTCGAGCCAGAGACAGAAGAGGTTCCAGATCCATCTAAGGAACTGTCCGCCCCAACACAATATGACACGCCAGCAGTAGAACAGGAGAATCAACCCCCTGCCAGTGGTGAACCTGCCATACCCTTGGCGAATCTGAGACCCCGTAGGCAACCAACACGCATACCTGTCAGGGTTAGGACTACCAGTAACACCGAGGGGGCAGACACTCCAAGTAGTCAGGGACAAACCCCAGAGCTACGCCGGTCCCAACGTAGCACTCGGGGACAGCCCCCTCCAAGGTATAGAACATAGAAAGTAAAATACCTAACAGAATGTATATAGTTAGTTTAAATGTCTTGTATAAAATGTTTTTTGTCTTAGCTGATTAAGTAAATGGACAATTGGGCCACTGGACTATGGGTGGCCAACACTCTAGCTGTACATAGTTAGCACCAGTGTGCTCAGCACCCCTGAAGAAAAACCCGTCCGGCGTGCATAGAGTGGGGTCATCAATGCACGCCCAGAGCCTACGTTGGGGGTTTTATCGCGGCGGGTCCCTCATGGAGCAGTGTAATGGACACCCGGCAGGGAGCCACACTTGACTCTTATAGTTGTTTAAGGTTGTAACATGTTTTGTTTTGTTTTCTTCAGTCCGGGAGAAATGAGTTTAACTAAAGGGGAGTGTGGCGCCCCAGGACCTGGTCGCCACAACAGCATTGCCCCTCCAAAGGGTTAATGCTGAGCCTGGAGGTAATTGGGAGGTCTATTGGCCAGTAAGTTTAACATCCAACGCAGTTCCTCCCTCGGGCCAGCAGGGGGAGATCTGAACCTGGAATTCCAGGGAGCATTCCTTAAGCCTTACCTGAGGGAGGGGTTAGTGTTCAGTCTATAGAGAGAAGTGATAGCAAGCAGACGCAGAGTAGTGCTGTCCTGTGGAATTGGGGCCTAGAGCTGGAGCAGCTTGGCCCAGTGAAGCAGGGGGAGCAGAGAGGCGCAGAAGAGACTCGGACATCGGAGTCTGTGGCCACCAGGGCCTAAAATACTCCCTGGTAGCCGAATCCGAAGGGCAGGAGAGCTGCAAGCACCTGGCCCATAAACAGCCCGAAGGTACAGCTGCATCATCAGGGCCCGGTGTGGACCCCAGCAGAGAAGCACCAGAGAGGGCCTGCGCAGCCTACCACAGAGGGAAAGGGACGTACCACCGGTCCCAGCAACAAGAGGGCCATTGCTAAATTCAGAGAGCAGGGTCCTATCACAGTAAGGAAAGAACAGGAGTAGACCTCATACTCCTCTGGCCAAAACGACATCTCAGTTACTTCCAGGCCGGCCGGAGCCCTCTACCACCTGTAACGGTCTCCCAGGACTAACCGTTTGTGAAGTAAAAGAGGAGAAGGTAAAGAGACTGTTGTTTGTGCCTGTTTCTTTCATTGCCTGTCGGCCCTGCACCATGTTATCCACACAACACCATAGCCTCTCACGAGCACCAACAGTGTCCCCGGGGCACCGCTCCACCTGTGGGGAGCCGTACCACCATTGCTGCCATATCATCACCCCGGAGGCCTCACACAGCAGCGGCGGCTTAATAGCCGCAAACCACAGGTGGCGTCACGACAACCATAAACTTTATTCACCAGCCATATTTAACTGACACCCACCAGGGCCACGGAGCCGGGCCCCGCCACCACTGACGACCCCCGGACTAGTCCGGCCCGGCATCGGGTGTCCCATAGCCCTGGGGTGGGCGAGTCATACTAAAAAGGTAATCTACTGTCTGTGAAGACACAGCATCTGAAGAGATACAGTGTCTTTATTGTACATTTCAACATGCTGGAAAAGTGGGCAATTATCCAGCGAAGTGAATTTAATGGCTGGCTTAAAAGCCTTGAGGGGATTCTCCAAGGTTTTAACCACAGAGAGATCCAAAAAAAAAATCACTTTTGCCCCACAATCCACAAAAGCATAACCTTTGACCTCCTTACCCTGATAAGCCAGGACAATGAGAAAAAAATGCTTTTTTAAAATGGGATACCTGTGCGCCTAGTTGAGGAGCTCCCAGCGACATTGTCTTTGCTCCCAAAAAGTCGTCACCTCTCCAATTTGCCTTGGCTTCTCCTCAGGAAATAGAGACTTTCTTGGATAGACCAACATCCCCCTAGTGGAGGCTTTTTCTAGTAACCAGTACCAATCCAGATGCACAACGAGAATCATGGCAGCTTCAAGACTGTGAGGCGGTGAATGGTATACCAGCATATCCTTTAAGACATCCGCCAAGTCACTCAGAAACCTGCACAGCAGGGCAGCATCGTTCCACCCCACCTCAACAGACCACCATATAATTCTATGTGGACCATCCAACTGAGAGCAATATTCCTCAACCTGTAGATTACCCTGACAAAGTGCTCTGAGGTTTGATTCAGCCATAGCGACTCTAGCTGGTACATCATAAAGGAGCCCCAATTCCCTGAAAACACCTCATTGGAGTTATGGGCTGGGGAATCATCAGCTAAAGAAAAGGCCCATGTCTGGGTATCCCCCCTGAGAAAAGAGATAATTAAGCCCACCTCTCATTCCCTGAAGAAATGGGTCTGAGTTGAAAAAAACTATTTGCAATTACCATGGAAATTAAAAAATTTCTCCCAATCCCCTGAAAAGAATATTCGGTTCAGGGGAAGTCTGAGCAACCAATTCAGGGGCTGGTACAGGTGGTATTGGGGCTACTCCAGGGTGAGGTGCTACAGGGGCCAACTGAGCCAGAGTCTGAGAGTGGTGCCTCCCAGTAGCTGCAAGATCCTGGAACATAACCAGCAGATTCTGCATTTGCTCCACCAGTTGTTCAGCAGGATCCATATTGAGCTGATTAATATGTAATGCAGGATGGTGAGACCAGACCCCCTGCATGCAAGCAAGCGCACTGTGTTGGTCGCACTTGGCACTAGCCATCGCACTGCCGCACACCCTTAAGGGCCGGTGATATCCTTCACTCGCCTGTCAGTCCTGGCAAGGAAGGAATTTAACAGCGCCCTTCCCAGGCAGCTGGTGACCGGGCACACAGAGGCAGATGGGAAAAGCACACTAACAAAATAGCCTAATGGAAAAGGAAACAAAACATTAGGCTGAAACCGCAGGAGACACAAAAGAGAGCTGAACGTAGATAACCAAACTAAAGGTTGATACACAGCAGAAACTAAAGAGAAAGGTGAACCCAGCTATAACGAAGGAGAAGCTGTAACCCACAGCAGGATAAGCTCAAGGAAAACGACAGCGCTTTAGCACAAGCAAACCACTCTAACCAACCACACCACTGAATTAATCAGCAACTAAGGGAGGCAGATTGCAGGTTTAAATCTGCCTCCCAGAGCTCATGTGACTCTCTGAGGCAACACCCATTACCCACCCTCTGTCCACAGAACATCAGAAGGAGAGGAAAAGGGTGGAATGGAGGGAACCTTCCACCATCTGACTGTGTCAGAGGATATAGCGTCCCATATCCTCTGGCAACAGCTCACACCAGGGGACCTGACTGACACCATTGCTGGTAGCAGTGGTGTGCCGCCTTCCAGTGACCTCCAGGGTATGACGTGCTTAGTCAGCACGGGCATTAGTGCAAGCGCCGCCCCCGATGGCAACACCCCGCCCCTTGTGGCCAGCGACTGGTGACCCATCAGCGAGCCAGAGCACATGTAGGAGCATGACGGACTGTTACAGGTGCAGAACCACCAGACCTGACAATTAGGAGGGTAATTATTCTGGCTACTTTTCAGTTGGTTACAGATTGCCATACCCCTGTTGCTAATTAATAAAACACAATGTACCAATATAGTTGGGTAAACAATGAGCTTTTTAGCTGTCAAGTTAAGGCCACATCACACTAAGCAACATCGCTAGCAACATCGCTGCTAAGGAACAACTTTTGTGACGTAGCAGCAATGTTGCTAGCGATGTTGCTGGGTGTGACATCCAGCAACAACCTAGCCCCTGCTGTGAGGTCGTTGGTTGTTTCTGAATGTCCTGCGCCAATTTTTAGTTGTTGCTCTCCCGCTGTGAAGCACACATTGCTGTGTATGACAGCGACAGAGCAAAAAACTAAATGTGCAGGCAGCAGGAGCCGGCTTCTGCGGACGCTGGTAACCACGGTAAACATCGGGTAACCAAGAAGCCCTTACCTTGGTTACCCGATATTTACCTTCGTTACCAGCGTCCGCCGCTCTCAGCTGTCAGTGCCGACTCCCTGCTCTCTGCACACGTAGCCACAGTACACATCGGGAAACTAACCCGATGTGTACTGTGGCTAGGAGTGCAGGGAACAGGGAGCCAGCACTGGCAGTGTGAGAGCGGCGGACGCTGGTAACGAAGGTAAATATCGGGTAACCAAGGTAAGGGCTTCTTGGTTACCCGATGTTTATCGTGGTTACCAGCGTCCGCAGAAGCCGACTCCTGCTGCCTGCACACGTAGCAGAGTACACATCGGGTAATTAACCCGATGTGTACTGTGGCTAAGTGTGCAGGGAGCCGGCGCTAAGTGGTGTGCGCTGGTAACCAAGGTAAATATCGGGTTGGTTACCCGATATTTACCTTAGTTACCAAGCGCAGCATCGCTTCCACGCGGCGCTGCTGGCTGGGGGCTGGTCACTGGTTGCTGGTGAGATCTGCCTGTGTGACAGCTCACCAGCAACCCGTGTAGCGACGCTCCAGTGATCCCTGCCAGGTCAGGTTGCTGGTGGGATCGCTGGAGCATCGCTTAGTGTGACATCTCACCAGCGACCTCCTAGCAACTTACCAACGATCCCTATCAGGTTGTATCATTGTTGGGATCGCTGGTAAGTTGTTTAGTGTGACTGGGCCTTAAAGGTCCAGTCACACTAAGCAACTTACCAGCGATCCCAACAACAATAGGGATCGCTGGTCGCTGGTAAGTTGCTAGGAGGTTGCTGGTGAGATGTCACACTGCGACGCTCCAGCGATCCCACCAGCAACCTGACCTGGCAGGGATCGCTGGAGCGTCGCTACACGAGTTGCTGGTGAGCTCACCAGCAACCAGTGTCCCAGCCCCCAGCGCTGCGTGGAAGATGCTGCGCTTGGTAACTAAGGTAAATATCGGGTAACCAACCCGATATTTACCTTGGTTACCACCGCACGGAGCTACACGTGCAGAGAGCAGGGAGCAGCGCACACTGAGCGCTGGCTCCCTGCTCTCCTAGTTACAGCACACATCGGGTTAATTACCCGATGTGTGCTGCAGCTACATCACAGAGCAGGGAGCAGTGCACACCGCTTAGCGCTGGCTCCTTGCTCTCCTAGTTACAGCACACATCGGGTTAATTACCCGATGTGTACTGCAGCTAAATGTGCACAGAGCAGGGAGCAGCGCACACTGCTTAGCGCTGGCTCCTTGCTCTCCTAGCTACAGCACACATCGGGTTAATTAACCCGATGTGTCCTGCAGCTACATGTGCACAGAGCAGGAGCCGGCACTGACAGTGAGAGCGGCGGAGGCTGGTAACAAAGGTAAATATCGGGTAACCAAGGACAGGGCTTCTTGGTTACCCGATGTTTACTGTGGATACCAGCCTCCGCAGAAGCCGGCTCCTGCTGCCTGCACATTTAGTTGTTGCTGTCTCGCTGTCACACACAGCGATCTGCGCTTCACAGCGGGACAGCAACAACTAAAAAATGGCCCAGGACATTCAGCAACAACCAACGACCTCACAGCAGGGGCCAGGTTGTTGCTGGATGTCACAAACAGCAACATCGCTAGCAACGTCACAAAAGTTGTTCGTTAGCAGCGATGTTGCTAGCGATGTTGCTTAGTGTGACGGGGCCTTAAGATGTGACTCTATTAGCACATGGATAATGAATCAGATAAAATTATGTTTTGTGATTTGAGCTTGTATTCTAATTATGTTTGTGTTTATTTTTAGACTGGAAACCAAACTTTCACATGATATCAGAGTAATCAGTCTAAACAATAAAACAGAGAATCATCCCATTGTGATGTATGGGTACTGTAATTAGCTAATGGTTGTTTGCTTTGAATGTATGTTCTTTAATTTTATTTTCAGACAGGACAATAGACTTGTAAATGGTTTCTCACAATTTTGGTCTCATAGCCCTAAGGTCAAGTTTGGCCTAAAGCTGGGTTTACATGCTGCAACATCGCAAAGGACATCGCTGTAACGTCACCGGTTTGGTGACGCAATAGCGACCTCCCTAAGTCTCTGCTAAGTCTCTGGTGAGCGTTCAAACAGGCAAACCTGGCCAACAACTCAACAGCGATCCGGACCTGCAGAGCGACCTAGCTGGTTGTTTGGGGACGTTGATAAGCAGCCTTTTGAAAGGGAAGTTGCTAACAAAGTCGCTGAAAAGGCTTCACACACTGAAACTTCATGCTGCACAGCGGGAAACAAAGGACCTAGGAATGGTCCTGAACGATTTGTAACGATTACAACTTCACAGCAGGGGCCGGGTCGCTGATAGGATTCACACACTGCAACATCGCAAACAACATCGCTATTGCGTCACAAAACCGGTGACGTTACAGCGATGTCGTTTGAGATGTTGCAGGGTGTAAACCCAGCTTAAGGGTACTTTTCCACTTGCGCACAGCTTCAGAGAGAGCGCAAGAGCATTGGAAGGGATATGCTAAAGACCCTCTTCTGCGAGTGTCAGCCGAGGGTCATGCGACTGTGATGCAATCTTGCGATCGTATCACAGCTGCAGAGAAGAGGGAGGGAGCACTTTCTCCGCATCTCCTCCGCGGACTTTCTCTGCATACATCGCCCTGCACTTGTATTACATGCAAGTACAGTTCAATGTCTCACAGACTCCCACAGGCTTGCATGGGGGTGCGCAAGCTGAGACTCGCTGCCAAACGCAGCATGCTGCGATTCATTCTGCATGCCGTTGTGGCATGAGAAATCAATCGCAGATGGACGATACCCCATAGTTTTTGCACTGGTGCGAGTGCAATCCGATGTTTTATCGGATCGCACTCGCACATGAAAATCGCAAGTGGAACCGAACCCTTAAGGCCCCGTCACATTAAGCAACATCGCTAGCAACATCGCTGCTAACGAACAACTTTTGTGATGTAGCAGCGATGTTGCTAGTGATGTTGCTGTGTGTGACATCCAGCAACAACCTGGCCCCTGCTGTGAGGTCGTTGGTTGTTGCTGAATGGCCTGGGCCATTTTTTAGTTGTTGCTGTCCCGCTGTGAAGCACAGATCGCTGTGTGTGACAGCGAGACAGCAACAACTAAATGTGCAGGCAACAGGAGCCGGCTTCTGTGGACGCTAGTAACCACGGTAAATGTGGCGCCCCAGGACCTGGTCGCCACAACAGCATTGCCCTCCCAAAGGGTTAATGCTGAGCCTGGAGGTAATGGGGAGGTCCATTGGCCAGCAAGTTTAACACCCAACGCAGTTCTCCCTCCGGCCAGCAGGGGGAGCTCTGAACCTGGAATTCCAGGGAGCTTTCCTCAAGTCTGACCTGAGGGAGGAAGTAGTTGTGAGTCTGTAGAGAGAAGTGGAAGGAAGCAGACGCAGAGTGTGCTGTCCTGTGGATCTGGGGCCTAGAGCTAGAGTAGCTTGGCCCAGGGAAGCAGGAGTAACAGAGAGGCAGCGGAGAGACTCGGACATCGGAGTCTGTGGCCACCAGGGCTTAAAATACTCCCTGGTAGCCGAATCCGAAGGGCAGGAGAGCTGCAAGCACCTGTCCCATAAACATCCCGAAGGTACAGCTGCAGCATCAGGGCCCGGTGTGGACTCCAGCAGAGAAGCACCAGAGAGGGCCTGCGCAGCCTGCTACAGAGGGAAAGGGACATACCATCGGTCCCAGCAGCAAAGAGGGCCATTGCTGGATTCAGAGAAGCAGGGTCCTATCATAACAAAGAAAAGCACAGGAGTAGGCCTCATACTCAGCTGGCCAGAAAGATCACCCCAAGTACTTCCAGGCCGACCGAATCCCCATCACCACCTGTAACGGTCTCCCAGGACTGGACTGTTCCCAAAGTAAAAGAGGAAAAGGTAAAGAGACTGTTGTTTGTGCCTGGTTCTTTCATTGCCTGTCGACCCTGCACCGTGTTAGCCACACAACCCCATAGACTTTCACGAGCACTAACAGTGTCCCCGGGGCTCCGCTCCACCTGTGGGGAGCAGTACCACCATTGCTGCTATATCATCACCCCGGAGGCCTCACACAGCAGCGGCGGCTTAATAGCAGCAGACCACAGGTGGCGTCACGAACACAAACTTTATTCATCAAGCCACATATTCTACTGACACCCACCAGGGCCACGGAGCCTGGCCCAGCCACCACTGACTACCACCGGACTAGTCCGGCCCGGCACCGGGTGTCCCATAGCCCTGGGGTGGGCGAGTTAAAAACATTGGGTAACCAAGAAGCCCTGTCCTTGGTTACCCGATATTTACCTTCGTTACCAGACTCCACCGCTCTCACTGTCAGTGCCGGCTCCTGCTCCTTGCACGTGTAGCAGAGTACACATCGGGTAATTAACCCGATGTGTACTGTAGCTAGGAGAGCAGGGAGCCAGCGCTAAGAAGTGTGCGCGGCTCCCTGCTCTCTGCACATGTAGCTACAGCACACATCGGGTAATTAACCCGATGTGTGCTGTAACTAGGAGAACAGGGAGCCAGCGCTAAGCGGTGTGCGCTGCTCCCTGCTCTCTGCACATGTAGCTACAGCACACATTGGGTAATTTACACAATGTGTGCTGTAACTAGGAGAGCAGGGAGCCAGCGCTAAGCGGTGTGCGCTGCTCCCTGCTCTGTGCACATGTAGCTGCAGCACACATCGGGTAATTAACCCGATGTGTGCTGTAACTAGGAGAGCAGGGAGCCAGCGCTAAGCGGTGTTCGCTGCTCCCTGCTCTCTGCACGTGTAGCTGCGTGCGCTGGTAACCAAGGTAAATATCGGGTTGGTTACCCGATATTTACCTTAGTTACCAAGCGCAGCATCGCTAAAGTGCATCGCTGCTGGCTAGGGGCTGGTCACTGGTGACAGCTCACCAGCAACCCGTGTAGCGATGCTGCAGCGATCCCTGCCAGGTCAGGTTGCTGGTGGGATCGCTGGAGCGTCTGTGTGACCTCTCACCAGCAACCTCCTAGCAACTTACCAGCGATCCCTATCAGGTTGTATCGTTGTTGGGATCGCTGGTAAGTTGTTTAGTGTGACGGTACCTTTACACTGATTTCAGGTAATAGCAGAAGTGATAGATCAGGATTATCAAGTAGAAATTAAGGTACTTCTAATGAATGGTGGAGTAAGTGACATGCTAATACAGAAGGGAGATAAGATAGCTCAGTTGCTGGTACAACCTATTTATAAAATGCAGGTGGTGAGAGGAAGGGCGCCTACAGTTGTGATAGTCAGAGAAGATGAATGTTTTGGATCCTCACATCCTATCAATGATACTGTAAAAATCTGAGTGAAAAAATTGGGTGACATAGGTATTCCAGAACCTGCTGAAGTCATTGCTCAAGGAAAGGACCATGTGTTGATAGTTATGAAACCCAGACAAGAAAAGTGGGAACACGTCCAAAATGACAGATGTTATCTCAGAAAATATGTGTATTTTTGTCCCTTTAGATCAAAATCTGGAAATGTTGCATCATTGGCGCCACCATGTCCTTTCAACTTCCATCAGAAGCCAAGAAATCTTCAGACCGAAAACAGAGAGAGACCAACCATGGAAAATTTAGCCTTATGAAAAACCAAACAGAATCTATGGGTTTACTTGGCTCAGCTGATGAACACTGCCCATTTTTGTATGACAATGTCTATCACTGACACCAATCTATATATATAATTGCCTTATTCTGTCTGTCTGTCTGTCTATCTGTCTGTCTGTCTGTCTGTCATGCTCCAAAATTGTGTCCTTACGGTGACACAAAGCTGATTGGCCGCTGGGCTCGCAATGGCCCCGCCCCCCCACGGATTGGCCGCTCGCCTCGGCTCCTCCCCCCCGCACGGATTGGCCGCTCGCCTCGGGTCCGCCCCCCCCGCACGGATTGGCCTCCACTCACTCTGACTCACACGCACACTCACACTCAGACTCACATGCACACTCACACTCAGACTCACACTCAGACTCATCTATATATATAATTGCCTTATTCTGTCTGTCTGTCTGTCTATCTGTCTGTCTGTCTGTCTGTCATGCTCCAAAATTGTGTCCTTACGGTGACACAAAGCTGATTGGCCGCTGGGCTCGCAATGGCCCCGCCCCCCCACGGATTGGCCGCTCGCCTCGGCTCCTCCCCCCCGCACGGATTGGCCGCTCGCCTCGGGTCCGCCCCCCCCGCACGGATTGGCCTCCACTCACTCTGACTCACACGCACACTCACACTCAGACTCACATGCACACTCACACTCAGACTCACACTCAGACTCACATGCACACTCACAATCAGACTCACACGCACACTCACACTCACACGCACACTCACATGCACACTCACATGCACACTCACACGCACACTCACACAGACTCACACGCACACTCACAGACTCACACGCACACTCAGACTCACACTCACACACACTCAGACTCAGACTCACACTCACACTCAGACTCACACTCAGACTCACACTCAGACTCACACACACTCACACTCACACTCAGACTCACACTCACATGCACACTCACACTCAGACTCACACTCAGACTGACACGCACACTCAGACTCACACTCACACTCAGACTCACACTCAGACTCACACGCACACTCAGACTCACACTCAGACTCACACTCAGACTCACACTCAGACTCACATGCACACTCACACTCACACTCACACGCAGACTCAGACTCAGACTCACACTCAGACTCACACACACTCACACTGACACTCAGACTCACACGCACACTCACTCACACTCACTCACACTCAGACTCAGACTCAGACTCAGACTCACACTCAGACTCACACGCAGACTCAGACTCACACTCAGACTCACACACACTCACACTCACACTCAGACTCACACTCACACTCACATGCACACTCACACTCAGACTCACACTCAGACTCACACTCAGACTCACACGCACACTCACTCACACTCACTCACACTCACACTCAGACTCACACTCAGACTCACACTCACATGCACACTCACACTCAGACTCACACTCACACTCACTCACATGCACACTCACACTCAGACTCACACTCACACTCAGACTCACCCTCAGACTCACACTCACATGCACACTCAGACTCACACTCACACTCACATGCACACTCACACTCAGACTCACACTCACATGCACACTCACACTCAGACTCACACTCAGACTCATCTATATATATAATTGCCTTATTCTGTCTGTCTGTCTGTCTATCTGTCTGTCTGTCTGTCTGTCATGCTCCAAAATTGTGTCCTTACGGTGACACAAAGCTGATTGGCCGCTGGGCTCGCAATGGCCCCGCCCCCCCACGGATTGGCCGCTCGCCTCGGCTCCTCCCCCCCGCACGGATTGGCCGCTCGCCTCGGGTCCGCCCCCCCCGCACGGATTGGCCTCCACTCACTCTGACTCACACGCACACTCACACTCAGACTCACATGCACACTCACACTCAGACTCACACTCAGACTCACATGCACACTCACAATCAGACTCACACGCACACTCACACTCACACGCACACTCACATGCACACTCACATGCACACTCACACGCACACTCACACAGACTCACACGCACACTCACAGACTCACACGCACACTCAGACTCACACTCACACACACTCAGACTCAGACTCACACTCACACTCAGACTCACACTCAGACTCACACTCAGACTCACACACACTCACACTCACACTCAGACTCACACTCACATGCACACTCACACTCAGACTCACACTCAGACTGACACGCACACTCAGACTCACACTCACACTCAGACTCACACTCAGACTCACACGCACACTCAGACTCACACTCAGACTCACACTCAGACTCACACTCAGACTCACATGCACACTCACACTCACACTCACACGCAGACTCAGACTCAGACTCACACTCAGACTCACACACACTCACACTGACACTCAGACTCACACGCACACTCACTCACACTCACTCACACTCAGACTCAGACTCAGACTCAGACTCACACTCAGACTCACACGCAGACTCAGACTCACACTCAGACTCACACACACTCACACTCACACTCAGACTCACACTCACACTCACATGCACACTCACACTCAGACTCACACTCAGACTCACACTCAGACTCACACGCACACTCACTCACACTCACTCACACTCACACTCAGACTCACACTCAGACTCACACTCACATGCACACTCACACTCAGACTCACACTCACACTCACTCACATGCACACTCACACTCAGACTCACACTCACATGCACACTCACACTCAGACTCACCCTCAGACTCACACTCACATGCACACTCAGACTCACACTCACACTCACATGCACACTCACACTCAGACTCACACTCACATGCACACTCACACTCAGACTCACACTCACATGCACACACACTCAGACTCACACTCACATGCACACTCACACTCAGACTCACACTCACATGCACACTCACACTCAGACTCACACTCAGACTCACACTCACATGCACACTCACACTCAGACTCACACTCACATGCACACTCACACTTAGACTCACACTCACATGCACACTCACACTCAGACTCACACTCACATGCACACTCACACTCAGACTCACACTCACATGCACACTCACACGCACACTCACACAGACTCACACGCACACTCACAGACTCACACGCACACTCAGACTCACACTCACACACACTCAGACTCACACTCACACTCACACTCAGACTCACACTCACATGCACACTCACACTCAGACTCACACTCAGACTGACACGCACACTCAGACTCACACTCAGACTCACACTCAGACTCACACGCACACTCAGACTCACACTCAGACTCACACTCAGACTCACACTCAGACTCACATGCACACTCACACTCAGACTCACACGCAGACTCAGACTCAGACTCACACTCAGACTCAGACTCACACACACTCACACTCAGACTCACACGCACACTCACTCACACTCACTCACACTCACACCCAGACTCAGACTCACACTCAGACTCACACGCAGACTCAGACTCACACTCAGACTCACACACACTCACACTCAGACTCAGACTCACACTCACATGCACACTCACACTCAGACTCACACTCAGACTCACACTCAGACTCACACGCACACTCACTCACACTCACTCAGACTCAGACTCACACTCACATGCACACTCACACTCAGACTCACACGCAGACTCAGACTCACACACACTCACACTCAGACTCACACGCACACTCACTCACACTCACTCACACTCAGACTCAGACTCACACTCAGACTCACACTCACTCACATGCACACTCACACTCAGACTCACACTCACATGCACACTCACACTCAGACTCACCCTCAGACTCACACTCACATGCACACTCAGACTCACACTCACTCACATGCACACTCACACTCAGACTCACACTCACATGCACACTCACACTCAGACTCACACTCACATGCACACTCACACTCAGACTTACACTCACATGCACACTCACACTCAGACTCACACTCACATGCACACTCACACTCAGACTCACACTCACATGCACACTCACACTCAGACTCACCCTCAGACTCACACTCACATGCACACTCAGACTCACACTCACATGCACACTCACACTCACATGCACACTCACACTCACACTCACACTCACATGCACACTCACACTCACACTCAGACTCACACTCACATGCACACTCACACTCAGACTCACACTCACATGAACACTCACACTCAGACTCACACTCACACTCACATGCACACTCACACTCAGACTCACACTCACATGCACACTCACACTCAGACTCACACTCACATGCACACTCACACTCAGACTCACACTCAGACTCACACTCACATGCACACTCACACTCAGACTCACACTCACATGCACACTCACACTCAGACTCACACTCACATGCACACTCACACTCAGACTCACACTCACATGCACACTCACACTCAGACTCACACTCACATGCACACTCACACTCAGACTCACACTCAGACTCACACTCACATGCACACTCACACTCAGACTCACACTCACATGCACACTCACACTCAGACTCACACTCAGACTCACACTCACACTCAGACTCACACTCAGACTCACACTCACATGCACACTCACACTCAGACTCACACTCACATGCACACTCACACTCAGACTCACACTCACATGCACACTCACACTCAGACTCACACTCACATGCACACTCACACTCAGACTCACCCTCAGACTCACACTCACATGCACACTCAGACTCACACTCACATGCACACTCACACTCACATGCACACTCACACTCAGACTCACACTCACATGCACACTCACACTCACACTCAGACTCACACTCACATGCACACTCACACTCAGACTCACACTCACATGCATACTCACACTCAGACTCACACTCACACTCACATGCACACTCACACTCAGACTCACACTCACATGCACACTCACACTCAGACTCACACTCACATGCACACTCACACTCAGACTCACACTCAGATGCACACTCACACTCAGACTCACACTCACATGCACACTCACACTCAGACTCACACTCACATGCACACTCACACTCAGACTCACACTCACATGCACACTCACACTCAGACTCACACTCACATGCACACTCACACTCAGACTCACACTCAGACTCACACTCACATGCACACTCACACTCAGACTCACATGCACACTCACACTCAGACTCACACTCACATGCACACTCACACTCAGACTCACACTCAGACTCACACTCACATGCACACTCACACTCAGACTCACACTCACATGCACACTCACACTCAGACTCACACTCACATGCACACTCACACTCAGACTCACACTCACATGCACACTCACACTCAGACTCACCCTCAGACTCACACTCACATGCACACTCAGACTCACACTCACATGCACACTCACACTCACATGCACACTCACACTCAGACTCACACTCACATGCACACTCACACTCACACTCAGACTCACACTCACATGCACACTCACACTCAGACTCACACTCACATGCACACTCACACTCAGACTCACACTCACATGCACACTCACACTCAGACTCACACTCACATGCACACTCACACTCAGACTCACACTCACATGCACACTCAGACTCACACTCACATGCACACTCACACTCAGACTCACACTCACATGCACACTCACACTCAGACTCACACTCACATGCACACTCACACTCAGACTCACACTCACATGCACACTCACACTCACATGCACACTCACACTCACATGCACACTCACACGCACACTCACACTCAGACTCACACTCACACTCACACTCAGACTCACACTCACATGCACACTCACACTCAGACTCACACTCACATGCACACTCACACTCAGACTCACACTCACATGCACACTCAGACTCACACTCACATGCACACTCACACTCAGACTCACACTCACATGCACACTCACACTCAGACTCACACTCACATGCACACTCACACTCACATGCACACTCACACTCACATGCACACTCACACTCAGACTCACACTCACATGCACACTCACACTCACATGCACACTCACACTCACACTCACATGCACACTCACACTCACATGCACACTCACACTCACATGCACACTCAGACTCACACTCAGACTCACACTCACATGCACACTCACACTCACATGCACACTCACACTCACATGCACACTCGCACTCACACTCAGACTCACACTCAGACTCACACTCAGACTCACACTCAGACTCACACTCACACTCACATCAGATCGCATCCACGTCCTGCAGCGGCAGAACACACACACCTCACACACACATCAGATCGCATCCACGTCCTGCAGCGGCGGAACACACACACCTCACACACACATAAGAACAGACACACACACACACACATCAGATCACACTCACTCTCACACACACCTCACATCGCATCCACACACTCACAACATCCCGTGATATCGCTTGCTTCTCGGCGGCGATACTGTGCTGTGAGCTTCCAGGACCTGCTGGAGGATCACATGGCCGGAAGCATGTGGTATCTCCGGATGTTGTGAGTGTGTCAGCGCGTATGTGCGATATCGTCAGTGTGTGTGTGTATGCGATCGGATGTGTGTGAGTGTGTGTGAGTGTATGTGATCGGATGTGTGTGAGTGTATGCGATCGGATGTGTGTGAGTGTGTGTGTGTGTGTGTGTGAGTGTATGCGATCGGATCTGTGAGTGTCGGCAGAGGAGCACGGCGTGCAGCACAGCTGCTGGGACCGCCCACCGGTGGGCACAGGGAGAAGTGGGGTGTGTGTGTGAGTGTATGCGATCATATGTGTGCGTGTTTACTGTCTGATGTGTGACTGTGGAGCACGATGGGGGGTGCACAGCATGGGGGATGTAGCACGATGGGGAGTGCGCAGCATGGGGGATGGAGCACGATGGGGAGTGTGCAGCATGGGGGATGGAGCACGATGGGGAGTGCGCAGCATGGGGGATGGAGCACGATGGGGGGTGCGCAGCATGGGGGATGGAGCACGATGGGGGTGCGCAGCATGGGGGATGGAGCACGATGGGGAGTGCGCAGCATGGGGGATGGAGCACGATGGGGTGTGCGCAGCATGGGGGATGGAGCACGATGGGGGGTGCGCAGCATGGGGGATGGAGCACGATGGGGAGTGTGCAGCATGGGGGATGGAGCACGATGGGGAGTGTGCAGCATGGGGGATGGAGCACGATGGGGAGTGCGCAGCATGGGGGATGGAGCACGATGGGGAGTGCGCAGCATGGGGGATGGAGCATGATGGAGAATGCGTAGCATGGGGGATGGAGTACGATGGGGAGTGCGCAGCATGGAGGATGGAGCACGTTTGGGAGTGCGCAGCATGGGGGATGGAGCATGATGGGGAATGCGTAGCATGGGGGATGGAGCACGATGGGGAGTGCGCAGCATGGGAGATGGAGCATGATGGGGGGTGCGCAGCATGGGGGATGGAGCACGATGGGGAGTGTGCAGCATGGGGGATGGAGCACGATGGGGAGTGCGCAGCATGGGGGATGGAGCACGATGGGGAGTGCGCAGCATGGGGGATGGAGCACATTTGGGAGTGCGCAGCATGGGGGATGGAGCACGATGAGGAATGCGCAGCATGGGGGATGGAGCACGATTGGGAATGCGCAGCATGGGGGATGGAGCACGATGGGGAATGCGCAGCATGGAGGATGGAGCACAATGGGGAGTGGGGATGGAGCACGATGGGGGGTGCGCAGCATGGGGGATGGAGCATGATGGGGGGTGCACAGCATGGGAGATGGAGCACGATGGGGGGTGGACCACGATGGGGGGTGCACACCTCCCCCCAAAACACACACACACACTGCCACACACGCACTGCACAACACACCACACACACACTGGGAACCACAAACACCACCCTACACAGACACCCACACACACAGACAACGCCGCAGACACACAACACTCAACACACAAACACCGCGGCACACACAAATATACGCACATACCGCACAACACACACATTGCACAAAACATACCTCCCCCCAAAACACACACACACATACACAACGATACAGACACACAGCGCTCCACAAATAACGACACACAACGCAAGACACAAACAACACCGCTCTCACCCCCCGCTACACCCAGACAACACCCAGAACATGTACAGCCCCTACACAAACACTTGGTAACTACACACAACAACATCTATATATATATATATATAACAAAAATCATACATTAACTACACAATACGTAAATTCTAGAATACCCGATGCGTAGAATCGGGCCACCTTCTAGTATATTATAAACTTGTTAAACTTGTATGGTGGCGGTACTGACCATGGTACATTTACAAAGATAAAGGCATAGAAGAAGATGTAACCCAGAAGGTCATATACAATCTGCATTGTGCCTGTGTGAACTGCATCGGGGAAATGTTTTTAACAAAAGAGATGATTACGATTACTATAAGGACTCAGTGTTATGCCAGCTGATTTATGCTGTCAGGTGACTTGTGATTAGTGATGAGCGGACTTGCAGATAACAGGGACCGGTTGATCCCAGTGATGCGCTGTTTAAAATTTGGTTCTGGGTATAATTATATGTGGACCAGAATCCGGCGATTAAAAATGGTGGTAGAAGGGATAAGGGGATAAGAGCGCACGTGCTTTATTTACCGAGGCTCCAGCATAGCTGTACACTGCTACCGCGGCAACGCATTCACTTCCGGGGCCAATAATTAACCCTCAATGCATATGCACTGCTTTCCCCACCCACCGGTGTCTGTAATTGGTTGCAGTCAAACGTGCCCCCACACTGAGTGACAGCCTGTCTGATGCTTCCAATCACAGACACCATGTGCGTCTATATCGTGCAATAAAAATAAGTAAAAAAAGTTGTCCTGTGGTCCCCCCATATTATGATACCTAGTGCCACAGGCTGCTAAAGCCCATGGCTACAGGCTGCAGCCCCAGCCCTGTGCTGATCTTGGCTTTAAAAAAACGGCTTGCAGTTCCCCCCAAATTTTGATACCCAGCCAAATTGAAGCCCGACAGCTGGGGGCTGGTATTCTCAGACTGGGGAGGACTATGGTTTTTAGGCCGCCCCCAGAATAAAAATAGCAGCCTGCAGCATCACAGAATTTTCTCATCCATTATCTGCGACAAGCTCAGCACTTTGACTATCTCTTTCGGATTACCCCGACTGCCACCTCACCAAGGCAATGAGTTGTTAATAACAGCCCACAGCTGCCACTAAGCCCTAGATTAATAATAGCGAGGGTCTATGAGACCTCCCCATCACTAATCTGTAAGTGAAAGTAAATAAACACATACAATGAAAAAATCCTTTATTTGAAATAAAATACAAAAACCCACCCACTTTCAACACTTGGAACATGTCTGCATGCTGTAACTGCAGGGAGAGACGGAGCCACAATCAGCGGTAACGTCATTTAAATAAGTTGCGATCACAGCCGAAAGGTTCCCACAGTCCTCCTTTTGCTATGACCGCAACTAGCCCCAGTGACGTCAACGCTGATCGTCGCTCAGTCTCAGCCTGCAGCGTGTGGACATGTTTCATGGTTGCGTGCTGTGACTTCAGATATGTTGCAGAGCTGAATCATTTTGGGACCTCGTGTGGATTACGTCTGACCTGCAGGGGTGTTTTGGGGGTTAATAAAGTGTTGAAAGGTTATTTTTTGTATTTGATTCCAAATAAAGAATTTTTCTCGGTGTTTGTGTTTTCTTTTTACTTATAGGATTATTGATGGGGGTCTCTTAGACCCCTACCCATCACTAATTTTGGGTTTGATGTCTATTGTGCATTATTAACCCCTCATTACCCCAATTGCTACAGCATCAGGGCAAAAGGGAAGAGTTGGGGAAAGCGCCGAGCTTCTCGCATCTAATGGATGCGACAATCTCAGGAGGCTGCAGTTTGTTATTTTTTACATAGGCCTCCCCAGTTTGAGAATACCAGCCCCCAAGCTATGGGGCTTTTTCATGGCTGGGAATGAAAATTGAGGGGGGACCGCATGTGGTAACCTCTGTGGGGGACGGTTGACTCTGATGGTGGTAATAGTTGTTATTGCTGTTGTTAATATTTAATCATAAAACAACTCCGCTTTGGTAATGAACAGTCTCTTTACTGGTGATATATATAACTATTTACAGATGACAGCTGGTCAGTGTTTTCCACTCATACTGTGGTAAATTGAACCACACCAGACAGGCAGACCTCTGAGGGGCAGCTTTTCTTCTCCTGATGCTCTAGAAAAACTACTCACAAAATGGAGGACGTCAACTCCCGCTATTTCCTCTCAACTGCCGTCTCCCAGCCGACCCTATCCTTCCACGCGTAGTCGAAGTTAGCTCCTCCCCCCTGCATAGGACTCCTACCACTGCAGTCATTGGATGACTGCACAGGGAAAACAACCCTTTGAGTGCTGCCTGTCAGCAGGTTTTCACAATATCCTACAGTACTTAATATACATAGAAAATTACATTTGTGAGAAATACTCTTTATTTCTGGTATCCCAAGAAGATGACCACTTTGTGGGATACGACATGTCTCCCCTCTTGAAGTGTGTCGTCCCTGACACATACATATCTGAAAAACAGAAAGGAACAACATGCATACATATAAATGTTTTCAATGAATACTGTTGCTTAAACTATTCTTGGCTTCTTGAAGACCTAGAAAAACACATAAAAAACCACATCAGGATGCAAAGTAAAACAGCATGTAACCATAATAAAGGAGTCCATTTGTCTTGAAGATCCTTTTAGAAACAACCCCCACTAGGTGGGGAACGGGATGACAGCTAACCCACAATAACTTCTTTGCTTGGTCCCTGGGTGCAGTCAGGGCAGACAGACCATAAAGAAACTTTCTGCACCAAGCTGTTTTTTTGGAGGGCTAGGACACAGTGTAGCAGTAATAAGGCTCTCATAAGCCAGAATCTCTCTTATTACACAGCAAATGTATGTCTCTATTGAAGCTACACATGCAAAGTCTCTCCTATTCAGATAGGCAGCGACAAATTTTTTTTGGTAACGAGCGGGTAACTGTCCCTTGGTTGCTCATTCAGATCTCTGTAGAGCAGGTACTGACTCCTCTTCATAGGTGGATGGTGCTCCTGGCTCCTCAACTGTAGAGGGCATCCCCTGAGAACCTATAGCAGGAGTTATGTCAGCACCCTCTAGTGGAGAAGGAGGAGCTGGCATAATAAACTGAAGATGGGGTGCATTAAGCCAAACAAATGGGATAGTGGAGACCCTGGAAGCCTTCTCTGGTGCAACAGGGGTATAAACTGGAGTAACTGTAGCTTCCTGGGAAATGCAAGCTTTTATCTGGCTTCGATGAACGACCTTTTCTTGCGGAGTATCTTCTCTGGCAATTTTGTACACTTCCACCCCTGGGAACGGTATACTGTTGATGATGTAAGGGCAGGATTCCCACTGATCATCCAGCTTGTGAGAGCGGCGGTTCTTTTTAACCCAAACTCTGTCTCCAACTTGTAATGGTTTGGCCTTGGCTGAAGCATTGAAATCATCCTCCTGCCTTTGGCGGACAGCTTACAAGCGTTCTTCTACGATTTCATTAGCTTCTCTCAGACGTCTTTGGTGGTCCGCAACCCAATCTGTCTCTGGAAGGGGATTATGGCAAGCTTCTACTTGAACATTTACTGTAGTAGCTGGAGGTCTGCAGGCAGTTTCCTTGGACGAACAAACATCAAGTAATGTGGAGTATAACCAGTGGAACAGTGAATGGTATTGTTGTATAAGTAAGTGAACTCTTGCAGTACCTCAGGCCATTCTTTCCTTTCTTGGGATGGAACATTCTTTATCATGTCAATCAAAGTTTTGTTCATCCTCTCACACAGGCCATTGCATTGGGGATGGTAAGCGGTTGTGCGAAGTTTCTTGCAGCCATAGAGAGCACACAGTTCTTGGAATAAATCCGATTCAAATGCTGGACCTTGATCTGTCAGAATCTGCTCAGGATATCCATAAGGTCTCACAAAGTGTTTCAAAAACATCTCAGCAGTGGTTCGAGTAGTCAGATCTCTGACAGGCATGGCCACAACAAATTTAGTGTAGTGGTCGACGATGGTCAGAGCATAGAGGTATCCAGTACGGCAGAGTTGCAGTTTGACATGATCAAGGGCCACAAGCTCCAGAGGATGATGTGTTTCAATAGGATACAGCGGAGCTCTTTGTTCCATACCTTCTCTGCTACTTAGAGTACACGTGATACATTCTCTGCACCATTTCTCAATGTCTTGTCTCATTACTATCCAATAGAAGCGTTCTTGGATTGTCATTTCAGTCTTTTGGCAACCAAAGTGTCTGGACTTGTCATGATAGGCCTCTAGAATGAGATTGGCATCTTGTCTGGGTACAACTATTTGGAAGACTCTCATGAGTGTGGGGATTCACAGTGCATCGTACTAACACTCCTTTGTAGTACTGTAGACGTTTTCTCTGTCGCCATAATCGACAAAGTTCTGGATTAGATTGCCTGTAGCTCACCGGTAATTTTGGTGGTATAGATTCTAGTAACTTCTATAAAGTTCTGAAGGTATGGCTTCCGTTTGAATTTCAGCCCAATTATGGCTCACTGAGTGTCTAGAGCTGGGTTCAGAAACAGGAGGTTTTGGGACTTTCTGCACATTTTGTCTGGTAACATATGAGTAAAAGGCAGGCATTTCCACTGTTTCCCACTCGTCCTCATCATAACGGGGTATTTCTGTTGTGGGAAGCCTGGACAGGGCATGAGCATTGGTGTTAGATCGACCTGCTCTGTACTTCAGGACAAACTGGTAGTTGGCCAGTCGGGAAGCCCATCTCTGCTACAAGGGCTCAAAGTTTGGCAGAATGCAACTGGGACAATGGGTTGTTGTCAGTGAAAGCAATGAAGGGAGTTGCAGCTAAGTAGTGCTTAAATTTGTCTGTGACAGCCCACACTAGTGCAAGGAATTCCAACATAAATGAGCTGTAGTTCTGATCATTTCTTTCAGTTGGTCGGAGGGATCTGCTGGCATAGGCGATAACTCTTTCTTTGCTGTCTTGGACCTGGGCTAGCACTGCACCTAATCCCAGGTGGCTGTCATCTGTATACAGATGAAAGGGGATGTTGTAGTCTGGATAGGCAAGGACCGGGGTTTCAGTTAACTTTACCTTAAGTTCCTGGAAGGACTGTTCTAGTTCTGGCGTCGACTGAATGGAGGGGCTCTAGCACATCTTCTGACACGGTTGTCCTTTCAGGAGCTCTTGTAAGGGAGCAGCAATCTGGGTAAAGTTTTTGATGAATCTCCTATAGTAGCTGGCAAATCTGAGGAATCTGTGGACTTCCCTAATGGTGGTTGGGATAGGCCAGTCTATTACTATGGCAGTCTTCTCCGGATCTGGAATAACTCCTTCCGCACTAACTATGTATCCCAGGTACTGGACCTTGGATTTTAGTAGATGGCATTTGGATGGTTTGACTTTCAGGCCATGCTTGGCTAGGACTTCAAAGACTTCGGTGAGATGTCAGTGGTGCTCTTCATAAGTTTTGGAGTAAATTATTACATCACCTAAGTACAACAGCACAGTTTCAAAATTCTTGTGACCCAAGCAGCATTCTATAAGCCTCTGAAAGGTTCCAGGGGCATTACACAAGCCAAACGGCATAAAGTTGAATTCAAACAAGCCCATAGGGGTAGTGAATGCAGTCTTTTCTTGGTCCTCTGAAGCCATGGGTACTTGCCAGTACCCGCTGGTGAGATCTAGGGTGGAGAAATAGGCTGCTGATTTCATGGCAGTCAAAGATTCTTCTATTCTGGGCAATGGGTATGCATCTTTATGGGTAATGTTATTGAGCTTGCGATAATCTACACATAGCCGAATACTTCCATCTTTCTTTTTGACGAGAACAATTGGTGCGGCCCAAGGACTTCGACTGTCTTTAATCACATTAGCATCTTTCATTTCTTGTATCATTCTCTTCACTGGCTGATACATGGATGGAGGTATAGGTCGGTACTTTTCTTTGATTGGAGGATGGGAGCCAGTGGGGATGAAATGTTTGATTGTACTGACTCTTCCAAAGTCAAAAGATGACTTGCTGAATATATGTTGGTACTCTTTGGCAACTCTCAGGGCTTCTTCCTTTTCTGTGAGGGGGGTTTCATAAGTACCTATGTCTAGCTCTTGCCACCACTCCTCCTTAGTTTCTGGACTTGGAGAATTTTCCACTTTGGTAGAATATTGAGACACTTGGAGGATATCTTCATAATTAAGCCCACTCACTTTGGGTACAATAGTATATTTGCGCAGGGTCACAGCTTGGTTACTGCAATTTATGAGACGCACCGGTACTCGACCGTGAGTTACATTAGCTAGACTTCTTGCAGCTACAATGACTGTATCATCTTTATATTCTACTGCTTCAATCAGGACTTCATAGTTCTGACCCTGTAGACCCATCTTCGTTTTACACCACACCATAGTTTCTGTATGGGGTTGGAGAACCACAGGCCTTGAGTCCATAATCCTGGTAGAGCCTATCTCTCCTCTGGAATTAGTGAATTGCTGATGGCTAATGAGTATACGAAGCGTTTTCTGAATAGTTCTCTTCTTCTTGGGGGAAGCAGCATTGAATGCATAAGTCATGCCTTCGATTACTTCGTCAAAACAATTTTGTAATATGTTCATTCCCAAGACCACAGGAGGAAAAAAGTCTTCTTCTCCTCTATTTACTACAATAATGCCTTGGTGAGGTAACTCAGTTCTGCCAACTTTTAAGGTAGCTTCCCAGTGGCCCACTTGAGGAACAGGTTGTCCATTACTAGCTATAATGTTAAGGTCAGCAAAGGTAATTTTTGCTAGCTGGTCTGTTTTCAAGTATCGTTTATATTGTGGTAGCTGGATGGTGGTAACTTGTGAGCCAGTGTCGAGTAGTGCTAGAAAGGGGATTCCATCTATTGTGATTGGAATGATGGGACGGTACCCAACATATTTTAGGCCCCAGTCAGGATCATCTGGACCTATGCATTCTTCTTCTGAGGGTCGGTCCTTGGCCTCAGGAAACTCCAGTTTAAAGGCTGGCATTCTCTTTCTATATGGCCACTACGATTGCATCTGCGGCAAATCGGCTGACCTAGGGAATCAAATCTGTCAGTGGGTCTCCTACCTGTCCGGTAGTAGTTGTCCCGGGGACTGTTGGATGGTAACTTCCGGATAAAGGAAGGATGGTCCTCTTGATTGGGTTGGTGTTTCAGCTCCTTTACTTCTTTGCACAGGATTGCGAGACTTTTGGTTAGTTCCGCAACTTGATCACGAAGCTCTTCAGTAGGGTCTTGTACCTGCTGGGGAACAGACTGAACAACAACAGGTTTGGCACAGGCAGATACAGCATGTTGTTGGTTATTCACACCTTTATATGCATCCTTGGGACTCAATACTTTTATGGCAGTCTCTTTAAAATCCAAAAAATCACTATTGGGATGTTGTTGTGCCAGCATTCTCCCTTAAAATTAGATCAGCATTAATAGCTTCAGAGGGATCAGCCTGCTCAAGGATATGCCAAGCTTCCTGTAAACTGAGGGTAAAATCTCTTAAAGATTCATGGGACTGCTGCTTTTTTCCAAAGAATTGCATATTTAACTCTGACAGGGTTTTTGTTTTAAATATAACTTTTAACCTGTCTAATATTTCTTCAGCAGTTTTCTTTACACTACAAGGCCAAGATTTAACTTCCCTAAGTGCAGCGCCCCCTAGCTGACCAATCAGTAACGCAATTTTTTGTTCCGGGCGGACTGGGTACAATCTGAATATTGCCTGCATTTTCTCTTTAAAGTCGGTTAATGTGCGGGGTTCTCCACTATAGCTGTGGAGCCAGGGTGCCCCAAAGTAGTAAGACATTGTTAATGGCATTGTTTGAGCCAATGCAATAGATGGGCTGCAGCTCGTCACTTCGCTCTCCTCTCCTGAAGACATGTTTACAGCACTGTATGTGTGATGCAGTAGTTCTTACCGTCCTCCCTGTTGCCTGCCTCTCCCCTCTTTGTTGGGGTACAGTGGAGGGAATTTCAGCTTAGGAAGAAAGGAGGTCACTTTTCCCAGTAAAGCAGCCACTGGTATGTGTACAGACTCTTCTTGCAACAACAGCTGTGGAGCAGTACAAATTCTTTAAGGCAGTAAAGACTGGCACTTCCTGAGGTAATTTTCTCATCAATTTCTTTTAATATCAATAGTATATATTACCACTCTCTTCAGGGCATATGAGGCACAGAGGTAACATCTTGTTCGTGACGCCAAAAGTTGTGGTAACCTCGTGTGGGACACGGTTGAGTCTGATGGTGGTAATAGTTGTTATTGTTGTTGTTAATATTTAATCATAAAACAACTCCGCTTCGGTGATGAACAGTCTCTTTACTGGTGATATATATAACTATTTACAGATGACAGCTGGTCAGTGTTTTCCACACATACTGTGGTAAATTCAACCACACCAGACAGGCAGACCTCTGAGGGGAAGCTTTTCTTCTCCTGATGCTCTAGAAAAACTACTCACAAAATGGAGGACGTCAACTCCCTCTATTTCCTCACAACTGCCGTCTCCCAGCCGACCCTATCCTTCCACGTGTAGTCGGAGTTAGCTCCTCCCCCCTGCATAGGACTCCTACCACTGCAGTCATTGGATGACTGCACAGGGGAAACTTAACCCTCTGAGTGCTGCCTGTCAGCAGGTTTTCACAATATCCTACAGTACTTAATATACATAGAAAATTACATTTGTGCGAAATACTCTAGATTTCTGGTATCCCAAGGAGATGACCACTCTGGGATACCACACCGCATGCCAGTTTTTTAAATTATTTATTTAAATAATTAAAAAAAAAACAACCCTGCATGCGGTATATTTTGATACACAGATAAGCACACGGCTGGGAGCTGCAGCCTGTAGCTGTGGGCTTTATCTGTGCTGGGTATCATAATATGGGGGGACCCTATGTAAATTGTTTTATTTATGTTTATACCACAATACTGACCCGCAAACAGCGCCTGTGATTGGTTGCAGTCAGACGCAGTCACACAGGCCGGGGAGCGCGACTGACTGCAACGAATCACACACACCAGGATGGGCGGTGGGCGGGGAAAGCAGTGCATATGGATTAGCCTAAAGAGTGGCCCAGGAAGTGAAGGAGAGGCCGCGGGAGCAGTGTACAGCCGCAACAGAGCCTCGGTAAGTATGAAGCGCTCGCTTCATCCTTATTTTCTTTAATTTTCCTTTATTTTTTTTTTTTAATTTCTCGAGTACTGGATTGGGATGAACACCCAAAATCCCGTGCCCTCCACCCGAGTATCTTTGAAACCACGCGGATCCGGACTTTTACAGTCTGGGTCCATCCATCACTACTTGTGATAAAAACCAAAATAGGAAGATGTCAACAATTAAAAAGTACATAATCAGACAGGGGATAGGGAGATGCTATTAGTTATGGCTCTCATTCAGATAAAAAGTATGAAGGCAGGAAAAAAATATGAGATTTAACAATATAGTGACCTCTCCGTCATATACACAAGATGTAAAATTGTTACCAGAATCATATACAGTACAGACCAAAAGTTTGGACACACCTTCTCATTCAAAGAGTTTTCTTTATTTTCATGACTCTAAAAATTGTAGATTCACATTGAAGACATCAAAACTATGAATGAAAACATGTGGAATGAAATACTTAAAAAAGTGTGAAACAACTGAAAATATGTCTTATATTCTAGATTCTTCAAAGTAGCCACCTTTTCCTTTGATTACTGCTATGCACACTCTTGGCATTCTCTTGATGAGCTTCAAGAGGTAGTCACCGGAAATGGTTTTCTAACAGTCTTGAAGGAGTTCCCAGAGATTGTCTTGTCTGGTGGCTAAATTTATAAATAATACAAATAAAGATAGTGTTATTGCAATCAGCCAAGCCACAAGCCATGTGCCCAATGGATGCTCGCCGGCGAAGGGAAGAAATTAAGTCAGCTCTGACAGACCGCAAATGCCCAGGGATCATATTCATTGAAAAGCTTTAACATGAAAGTGAATACACCCCAACGTTATTGGTTACTGTTCAAGCTTTCACATAATGATTGGTTACACCATTGTTTTTGTTATACGGATTGGTTCTATGGAATATTTCATAAATCTGCGACCACATGATACAAATGAACGCTAAGATAATATTCTTAGATGAGAAACTGTGGAAAGAAAAGCGCAATAGGGTCTTACCCCAAAAAGGGGAGGAAGATATGTAATAAAAACACACTCACCTATAATGGTTGTGCCAGTCATAACCACTATACAGGCATATATAAGATCCAGGTCCAGGCAGCAGTCCCAAAGTTGGCTGATAACAGAGAGTGATAGAAGAAGGGTCTTAATTCCGCGCCAAGGACTCAATGGATCCAGGAAGAGATTAATGCTTCATTAATAACATGCACAAGTCTATGCGTTTCTGGAGACACAGCTCCCTTCATCAGGACATTGGCAACAGAACATCAAATCTGATCATCAAATGATGTTCTCTTGCCAAAGTCCTGATGAAGGGAGCTGTGTCTCCAGAAACGCGTAGACTTGTGCATGTTTTTCAAGAAGCATTAATCTCTTCCTGGATCCATTGAGTCCTTGGCGCGGAATTAAGACCCTTCTTCTATCACTCACTGTTATAAGATAATATTCTTGGCATGGTGTATGTTCCTTATGGTCTTTATCTTGTCCTTACACAGTCTAGGGGCTTTTTAATATCAATTTATGTAAGTAAGGAACATGCTAAGTCATGCTAGGTGTATCAGGGGCCCAATTTTTGAGATAATGTATGGTACATTTTTCAATGTACCAAACTACTAATATATCATCTTATATTTAAAGGCACATTACATGCAAATTGGTCTTCACATAAATTTGAATGTAAGGTGTAACAAATTCAAACAATAATAATAACGGTAACAATCTGATCTTATAGATCAGATTATTTCCTTAACATTTCCCTCCTCTTGTTTGAATTTCGAAACATATACCTATGCCTTTTGATATTGTGTACCCCAAGTGTTTCCAATCCTCACCAGTGAACCCCTATGTCAGCTGGTACGTCCGTGAGGTGCGCGGATAGGCCACTCAAATGAGGGAATCCAATGATTCGTCCCCAGACTAAGTCAGTTGCTCACTGTAGCTAATACATACACTCATGATTTAAAACCTGCTAGGGTGCAACTGTGGGACCCTCTTCCAGAGATGAAGTCTTCCATCCGTTCTCCAAACACTGGGGGGGGGGGGTGTTCTCTCAGGTAGGAGGGACAGCTGGGCTGGGCCATCAGACAGTCATTTCCAGGGTTACCTTTGAGCTGGTTTTCTTGGGGCATCCAAAGAGTGTGGTGTACAACACAGCAATCTAAATTCCAATATGTTTGCTTCTAAGCCTGCCAGGCAAACTCAGAGTCAAGCCTCAAGCTTAACTGTTTAAACAAGAGGATAAGCATAAACTATTGCCAGCAATTTCTTTGCAAAAGGTATACAGCACTCGCCAGTCAGTTTTCTCATTCTTTTGAGCTGGTTGCCCGGATGAGTCAGTTGAGCCAATCAGGTCACTGAAAGTCCCATTTTCTTGGAAATAAAGTTCTCTTTTAGACAGTCTGGCAGGCTGGACATCCTGTAGAGCCCCTGTTGTACTGGCGTTATACATATAGTGGCCACACCAGTCTTTTTGGAAATGGCCACAGCTCGGTCCCCTTTTGTTTTATGTGCTGCATCTAGATGATGACAGTCACTTTCTTTCATTGGTTTGCAGGCTTTAAGCACTTTCCGCTGAGGTTCATCTGCTGCCTCCATCTTAGTCAGGTGCTCTGCCCTCAGTTAGGTGGGACAGCGAGCAATCTTCAGGGACCAGTATATCGGTACCTTCTAAGGAGTTAGGGTCTGGAAAGAAACATATGTGATTGCACTTTTCTGGCAATAAATAAACAATACCAGTTACAAACAGGTGTGTGTCATCCCTGTAAATGAGAGGACACACACAAGCTAGGGACCCCAACGTAGAGAAATACTTTGGTGTAGTGTTGGGGCTCTATTGCATTGATCAATTCAGTAGCTAAATTTCTCTTTATTCATATGTTCATGGCAGTAATGCAGATTCCATTTTTCACATTTTCACTCTTACATATAGCTATTGGATTTTTCAAGTCAGTATTCACACAGCAGTTTCTGCTATTTCATGTATTCCCCTTACATAGTCACTGGTGTGCATACCTTATCTCCCCATAGTGATGTTTTTGTAGGCTTTTGCACCCAGTTCAGACTTAGGGTACCTTCACACTTAGCGATGCAGCAGCGATCCGACCAGCGATCTGACCTGGTCAGGATCGCTGCTGCATCGCTACATGGTCGCTGGTGAGCTGTCAAACAGGCAGATCTCACCAGCGACCACTGAACAGCCCCCAGCCAGCAGCGACGTGCAAGCGACGCTGCGCTTGCACGGAGCCGCCGTCTGGAAGCTGCGGAGACTGGTAACTAAGGTAAACATCGGGTATGGTTACCCGATGTTTACATTAGTTACCAGCGCTGTGTGCAGAGAGCAGGGAGCCGCGCACACTGAGCGCTGGCTCCTTGCTCTCCTAGCTGCTGTACACATCGGGTTAATTAACCCGATGTGTAATGCAGCTACATGTGCAGAGAGCAAGGAGCCGCGCACACTGCTTAGCGCTGGCTCCTTGCTCTCCTAGCTGCTATACACATCGGGTTAATTAACCCGATGTGTACAGCAGCTACATGTGCAGAGAGCCGGAGCCGGCAGCACAGGCAGCGTGAGAGCTGCTGGTAACTAAGGTAAATATCGGGTAACCACCTTGGTTACCCGATGTTTATCTTGGATACAGCTTACCTCAGCTGTCAGATGCCGGCTCCTGCTCCCTGCTCGCTTCATTTGTCACTCTCTTGCTGTCACACACAGCGATCTGTGTGTCACAGCAGGAGAGCGGCTTTGAAGAAAACGAACCAGGGCTGTGTGTAACGAGCAGCGATCTCGCAGCAGGGGCCAGATCGCTGCTCAGTGTCACACACAGCGAGATCGCTAATGAGGTCACTGCTGCGTCACAAAAAGCGTGACTCAGCAGCGATCTCGGCAGCGAGCTCGCTGTGTGTGAAGCACCCCTTAGAATGGTGTTCCAAACGTTATTCCTTATTGTTAGTAGTTTTTTGTTTGTGAACCCTCTCCACTCACACCTATTGCCAATCCATATCATACGCATATATAGCCTGGGTCTCAGCTTCCCATACACGGTAAGTTTTTTAACTGCATGAGAGGACACACACAAGCTAGGGACCCCAACGTAGAGAAATACTTTGGCGTAGTGTTGGGGCTCTATTGCATTGATCAATTCAGTAGCTAAATTTCTCTTTATTCATATGTTCATGGCAGTAATGCAGATTCCATTTTTCACATTTTCACTCTTACATATAGCTATTGGATTTTTCAAGTCAGTATTCACACAGTAGTTTCTGCTATTTCATGTATTCCCCTTACATAGTCACTGGTGTGCATACCTTATCTCCCCATAGTGATGTTTTTTTAGGTTTTTGCACCCAGTTCAGACTTAGAATGGTGTTCCAAACGTTATTCCTTATTGTTAGTAGTTTTTCGTTTGTGAACCCTCTCCACTCACACCTATTGCCAATCCATATCATACGCATATATAGCCTGGGTCTCAGCTTCCCATACACGGTAAGTTTTTTAACTGCATGAGAGGACACACACAAGCTAGGGACCCCAACGTAGAGAAATACTTTGGCGTAGTGTTGGGGCTCTATTGCATTGATCAATTCAGTAGCTAAATTTCTCTTTATTCATATGTTCATGGCAGTAATGCAGATTCCATTTTTCACATTTTCACTCTTACATATAGCTATTGGATTTTTCAAGTCAGTATTCACACAGCAGTTTCTGCTATTTCATGTATTCCCCTTACATAGTCACTGGTGTGCATACCTTATCTCCCCATAGTGATGTTTTTTTAGGTTTTTGCACCCAGTTCAGACTTAGAATGGTGTTCCAAACGTTATTTCTTATTATCCCTGTAAATCACCCACTCAAACCCTTAAACTAGTTGGCTGATTCAAAAAGTTCTTCTCCTCTGACCTGGCCTGACCTGGATATTTCTTGCAATGGCCACCCCTATAATATATGCACTTTTATCCGTTTAGGAACCCCAGTTTTACATACCACCTCCGTTATGAGCTTTTCAGCAGTAACATGGGTATGCCCCAGATTAATCCTGGAAAGATACCAACTAGTGATGGGAGCCTCGCCCGAACCTTTTGTAAAGTTCGAGTTTGGGGCCAAAGATAATATAAACTTGTGTCCGAATCCCAAACTTGGACATTGCAGTTATGTGATGGGGCGTGGGGGGGTGGGTTGTAAAATAAAGAATATACACTAGAGTTGAAAAGTTTTAGGTCACTTAGATATTTCCTTATTTTTGAAAGAAAAGCACATTTGTTTTCAATGGAGGTAACACTAAATTAAACAGAAATACACTCTATACATTGTTAATGTGGTAAATGACTATTCTAGCTGCAAAGTCTGGTTTTGAATGCAATATTTACATAGGTGTGTAGAGGCCCATTTACAACAACAACCACTCCAGTGTAATAATGGTACATTGTGTTTGCTAACTGTGTTAGAAGGCCAATGGATATTTAGAAATCCCTTGAAATCCTTTGTGCAAGTATGCTAGCACAGCTGAAAACAGTTTTGCTGATTAGAGAAGTTATAAAACTGACCTTCCTTTGAGCTAGTTGAGAATCTGTAGCATTACATTTGTTGGTTCCATTAAACTCTCAAAATGGCCCAGAAAAAGAGAACTTATGTGAAACCTGACAGTCTATTCTTGTTCTTAGAAATTAATGATATTCCATGCGAGAAATTTCCAAAAATCTGAAGATTTCCTATAACGGTGTGTACTACTCCCTTCAGAGGGGAGCATAAACAGGCTCTAACCAGAGTAGAAAGAAAAGTGGGGAGCCTCGCTGTACAACGGAGCAACAAGACAAGTACATTAGAGCCTCTAGTTTGAGAAATCAATGCCTCACAGGTCCTCAACTGGCAGCTTCATTAAATAGTACCCGAAAAATGCTAGTGTCAACGTCTACAGTGAAGAGGTGACTCCGGAATGCTGGCCTTCAGGGCAGAATGGTAAAGAAAAAGCCATATCTGAGACTGGCTAATAAAAGGAAAAGATTAATATGGGCAAAAGAACACAGACATTGGACAATGGAAGATTGGAAAAAAGTGTTATGGACAGACGAATCGACGTTTGAGGTGTTTGGATCACACAGAAGAACATTTGTGAGACACAGAACTACTGAAAAAATACTGGAAGAGTGCTTGACGCCATCTGTCAAGCATGGTGGAGGTAGTGTGTAATAGTGTGGGGTTGCTTTGGTGCTGGTAAAGTGAGAAATTTGTTTAAGGTAAAAGGTATTTTTGAATAAGGAAGGCTATCACTCAATTTTGCAACGCCATGCTATACCCTTTGGACAGCGCTTGATTGGAGCCAATTTCATCTTACAATAGGACAATGACCCAAAGCACACCTCCAAATTATGCATTAACTATTTAGGGAAGAAGCAGGTAGCTGGTATTCTTTCTGTAAAGGAGTGGCCAGCCCAGTCAACAGATCTCAGCCCTGTTGAGCTGATGTGGGAGCAGCTTGATCGTATGGTACGCAAAAAGTGCCCATCAAGCCAATCCAACTTGTGGGAGGGGCTTCTGGAAGCATGGGGTGAAATATCTCCAGATTATCTCATCAAATTAACAGCTAGAATGCCAAAGGTCTGCAAAGCTGTAATTGCTGCAAAGGGAGCTTTCTTTGACGAAAGCAAAGTTTGAAAGAGAACATTATTATTTCAAATAAAAATTATTATTTCTAACCTAGTCAATGTTAACTATATTTTCTATTCATTATGCGACTTTGTCTCCCGGCCATTTCTGCCTCCGGGTCCAATCATTGCTCTGCCTTCGGTTAACCACCACTGACTACAGGAACTTCCTTGACGTCATAAGCATGTGACCAGTCTGGGGTGAATGTTGTATTACCTCATATTACAGACTGATCACATGGCTATGACATCATGAAAGGTCCTGTAGTCAGTGGTGGTTACCCGTGGGCACAGCTGACCGGCCTCTGCTATGTACTCGGGTGAAGTCTCTGACTGCTCTCAGCTGAGTCTGTGTGAGCAGACCTGTGTTTGTCTCCTCGCACAGATGTAGCAGAGCTGAAGATGCTCGCCCGCCTTTGAACTAGGTCAGAGGGTATTTTTTGGGGGTAATAAAGATGGAGTCCTAAATGTCTTCAGTTTTATTGCTAATAAAATATTTTTTTCTCTGTGTTGTTTTATTTTACTGTTAAAATAACAGATAATCACAGATGCGGTCACAGAGTGGACGTCTGTGATTGGATGCCGGAGTAACCTGAAACCAGCCTATACATTCTAGCATCTAGAATATATGGGCAGATTCAAGGGTACTCCAACAGTCAATCACAGATGCCCGTTCTGCATGACAGCGTCTGTGATTGGCTGTTGGGTCCCTCACACATATAGTAGTGTAAAAAGAAATAATTTTAAAAATTGATGTAGCGCGCTGCAGTATTTTTGATTCTCAGCGCAGATGAAGTAGACGGCTATGGGCTGCCACCCACATCTGCCTGGCTTTACCTTGGCTGGCAATCAAAATACAGGAAGCCCATTATTTTTTTTATAAATTAGTTCAAAAAAATAATTTAAAAAAATAAAGTGTGAGCTCCTGCCGTATTTTTATTGTCAGTCAGGTAAAAAAAGGGAACTGGGATTCTCAGCATAATAAGACCCAAGCGTTCTGGGCCTCCCACGCTAAAAACCTCAGCTCGCAGCCACCCCTGGAAATGGCGCATTGTTTCTTAGCACCTTTTAAAAGGCGCTTTACCCGGCTCGTCCAGTGGCCCTGATGGCTGTGGCATACTGGCTAATAAAGGGGTTAATACCAGCTTTGTATTCTGAGCTGGTACTAAGCCCGAAATTCATGGTGTCACGCTGTGATTGAATGAGACAAGTATGAGTGTGTGACTGGGTCAAGATAGGTATCCAGTCTTCAGAATTGGTGATTATGGATGTCATGCTGTTCATCTGCTTCAATTTTAGAGCGTTATGGCGTGGTCATGAGGAGTTAACTTTGTGAAAACAACATACCGGAAAACTTTGAAATGTTAGACTATAATAAATAGCAAACAAACCTTGGGTTGTTCGATTATAATCAGTAACAAACAATCTTGAAGCACTGTGCTGAGATCATAAAGCTTAACTTGGTAAAAACAACATACTGCGCAACTGCAAGAAACTGATGATCTGGCTAAAACATACTGCGCAGCCGTGATGGAGGAGGATGTGGGAGTTGTGTATAAAAAGGGTGGGCCTGCTCAGTGAGTTAGTGACATTCCAGAAGGTATGGTGGACGCACTTCGTCTGTGATAAGACCAGAGTATTTTCCTTCTCACTAACACTGAGGTCCCTCCGGTGGAGAAGTGATGTTACTATACTTGGTAATGTATTGATGCATATTTCTCTATATACTAGGATTTACATTGATTGTATGATTTACATTAATTGAATCAACAGAACAGGGTAATATTGTTGCTGCCATTCCATAATTGAACATTATCCTGATGCAATCAATAAATTGTTACATTGTTTTACCATAAAACTGTATTCAGTGTGCCTAATTAGAAAATTAGTGAGCGCTACGTAAGTAAGGGTGTATCTGCCCTGTCAGTTTGACATGGTAAGACACATGACAAATTAGACATGGCCACCATGAATTTCTAGTAAACAGTAAAAAAAACACAAGACATAAAAAAAATTATTAGAAATAAAAAAAAAAAAAAAATTTTTAGAGACTCCATCTTTATTATAAAAAAAATCTTAGTCCGACGTAGTCCACAGAGAAAGCAATGTCAGCTCTGCTTAATCACTCTGTACAGACAGCCGTCTATACAGAGCGAGAAGCAGGGAGAGCATTGTCAGCTCTGCTTCATTGCTTTGTACAGACAAGTGCCTATACAGAGCGAGAAGCAGGCTGAGGTCAGAGTTCCAGTTGTGTATGACTCGTACAGTCTCCCATCGGTATCACTCAGCATGGCGCACACCCTCCGGACAGGGGCGGTTCAGCTGCATAGAAATACACTCCTGTCCAGGAGATTGTGCGCCGTGCCAGGTGATACCGATGCGAGAGTCGCACAGTGACAGTCAAAGTTCAATAGAGTCCATGGCAGCCATGGAATCGGGTGAACCCTGACGTCACCGCGAACACAGGCCGAAAACTGCCGAGTGACGAGCAGTGCAGTGAATACCCCCGGAAGTTAATCGGACCCGGAAGCAGAAGCAGCCAGGAGATAGCAGTTCTGCAGGACATGTTGTGGGACCTGTAAGTATAGTCATGTTTTTTAATAATGTGCTTGTTTTTACAGTCCCTGGACTCGAACTGGACCCGAACTGTAACATGAGCTTCCCAGGCAAGCTCATGTTCGGGATTGTGTGCACGAACACTATCTGTTTGGTACGGACCCCGAACTTCACAGTTCGGGTTTGCCCATCACTAATACCAACACAACATAATCACACACAGACTTACTTATGATAGATATACAGTATATGCATATATTTTCATCAATCTCTAGAATGGGTAGAATGGATGAAGAGTGTGTTTCTTACCGGGTCTTTGTAATTCTTCCTGCAGTGTATTAGGCATATGTCTTACAAGGCTGGGTGTGTCTGGCCACCTGGATACTGAACTCTGGTGCAACACATACCCTTGTCCACCAAACACTTGCACATATAACGGTCTTTGACAGGTGTGTTAGTCCATGGGTTACCTGGTCCATCAATGAGAAGAGAGCCCATGGCAGAGAATGCTTATCAGCCTTTATCTACAGACCTTCCTCAGTCAGCTGAGCTTTTTGCGTCTCACACACCTTTACTTGTTCCTGTAGGGATTTTAAGGACACCAGGAGTGACAAATGCCACAGAGGTGACAGATATCACCGATCTGAATTGTTAGGAGACTCAACTCTAGGCCTTTGTAGTTTTTTTTACATCTTTCATGTGACAGGTTATATAAACATTTGAACAGTTTACCCTTCTGCCGTTCCACACGACCAGTGACTGACAAGTCCCTTTATTCAGATTATTTTACTTCATGTTGTGCAATGGCAGCATATCTATTGCAGAATTGACCAGTATCTACTCCATCGATAAGAGATAAACTCAAATTCTGCATTAGTATCAACGGAAGGGTGTCTCTGTGCTTTCTAGCAAACATTAATTTATGACCGTTATAATTCTAAGATGATTTTAACCACTTCACAACTGCGGGCCATATCAGTACGTCCTATTGTTGCGTGACTTAATGACCAGGGACGTACTGGTATGTAACGATGTAGGTAACAATCAATACTGCATGCGACACTTAGGGGATTAGGAGAGGGATCATGCTCCTTCTCCCCTCTGATCAGGACCCCCACAATGTAATCGTGAGGGCACGATCATTGTCATGGTGACACAAAGTTTTCATGACGACTTCCAGGTCACCTGACTTACTGGGAGCCTACGGAGAGCCTTTGGGATCATGCCTGATGCGTGATCACACAGTCTCTCAGTGCGGTGCTGACAGCTGCGATGTCCTGCGATGATCGAGCACTGCAGAACATTGTAGTTGCGATCACAGCACTGTTGGGTGCTGTCCCATAAAGGGACCAAGTGAAAAAGTAAAAAAAGAGTTAAAAGAAGTAAAAATATTTAAAAAAAAAAATCAGAAAATAAATAAAGAACATAAAAAAAAAATTCCACTGGTTATAATTGTGTTAATAAAAACCCCAACTACTCACCCCAGCCTCAGAAAGCACGGGTTACTGATCTATCAAGGATGCAATAAAGTCCCTTTAGACTTGGTGCAGGTAAATCCATAGTTTAAACACAATAGCATAGTTATGATAACTACTGTGTATTTGTTTAATTTCTTTAGAGTATTGTCTGTCTTTGCTACTGTGAAAGAAAAAACAGAAATGTGTCATGTGATCTGTCATGTGAATTGTTTGTAGCAGCCACACCTGTTAGTAGTTTGTTCCCAAACTACTTATCCCAGCCAAAGCAAGCGAAGATTACTGAGCCTGCAGTAAAGTCCAAGGGTGCAGGTATGTAGCGGGGTCAGGGTTACACCTACCCCTGCAGAAGTAGCCAGCAGTCTGTCTGATGTGAAAATATGTATGTGTATTTCGGAGAGTCCCCCAGTAGCAGTGGTGTACAGAAGCCCCTTTGTGAATTCTGGCCCTATGGGTTGCCCCTTGATCGCGGACCTGTACTGAAGGGTTGGCTAACCACGTCCCTCCCCAGAAGCGAGCTATAGTCTGGTTGGTCGGGAGTCTGGCATCTCATTCTTCTTGGCTCGAAACACCCAAAGATTCTCTCTATGATAACTGAAGGTCAGTTGCGCCCTCACAGAGAAGGGTATGTGTGGACCCTGGCCTGAGCACGGACGGGTGAGCGCCGTCATGTACGGTCTTTCATGTGCGTATCCAAACCCAGTGGGTGGGATGAAGTGGCCCAAAAGACTTTATGATCCAGTCTGTGCTAGAGTGATGTTTAGCGGAGGGTTGAAAGGCCTAGCGGTGTCTTATGGAACCCAGGTGCCAGCAGAACGGACAGCTGTTAAATTGAATACTAGAATGAAGCGGAGAAGGAACCTCAATGGGAAATGTAATGGTGCCGGTGTGATGCGGACCGAAGCAGTGCAGGAGTGAAAGAGAAATATAGACTGTTTAAAAGAAGAAATCATGCCTCGGCTTTATTGCCTGTGAGCAAGAATGCAGTGACACCTGGACTGTTGTGGAGTCCTCCTGTGCATGGTGTGGTGACAGGGAGGCATGGGGTTAATGGGTGGCTTTGCTGCGGCCTGTTGACCCCTGTAACCACGACTACCACTTCATGCCCTGTGCTTGCCACCACAAGTAAGTCCATAGTTTAAACACAATATCATAATTTGACACAAGAGCAAAGTTTGGAGTTATCCTTACACGTTTTCCATTGTTTTTCAGCTTTTATTTGTACAGTTTGTCCCCATTTAATAGATGCTCCATTGACAATGCTACCAAGTGTGCGTCTTGTGAGATGTATGCATGCCTTGAACAACCATTCGAGGGTGAATATGTCAGCATTCGATGCTAGCATGTTACATATTTTGAAGCCCAGGTAACAGATCTAAATATGCAGCTTGTAACACTCAGGAGCATTGCAAACCTGGAGAGTAGTTTAGTGCTCACTGAGCATGCACTGGCTGGGGCCAGTTCTATGGAGGAGGGTGGAGGTGGGGAAAATCAGGACCCAGAGGTAGGTAGCTGAGTAACAGTTATAAGAAGAAGTAGGGGGAAAAGTGTCAGGGAGCCTAGTCCTGATCTGGCACAACCTAGTATATATGCCTGTTTGGCTGATATGTGCTGCCCCCGTGCCAGCAGCCGTCGCTGCTCGGATCCGGGCCTTCAGGGGTGGTGGCTCAAGGGTCTCTGGACCCGGGGGTCTCACGAACACGCCAAATAAATGGGGTGACGTAGATGTACGGGCTAGGCCGTAAAAAGTTTGTGACGCCACCCACGGTGTGTTGTGAGGTGGGACACCACCGCTGCTGTTACGGGGCACCCGGGGAAGATGTTGTGCAGCAAGTTGTTAACCCCTCCGTGGGTAGGGATGGTGGCCCTGGGACCCGGTGGCTTGGTGCAGGGGATGGAGACCGCAGGGGGTGCTGGTGTACTCACTGTTTGTTATAATCCGGAACCATGGAAGACCACCATAAATCATTGGTAAAAAGTGACAAGAGCATTGGCAACTAATCTGGCCGCCATCCCCTTACTAACCATCAACACTAGAAGTTGCCGAGGGGTGAACTAACATCCTGTGCACCGCGAACCCAGCCGGAGAACTAGCTATCATAAAGGAAGGAAAGATGAACAATTCTCTGCCTCAGAAAATAGATATAGAATAACAAGCCCCCCACATTCAAAGACTGCGGTGATATAGGAAAACACAACACACAGATAGATGATAGGATCAGCAAAAGGTGAGGCCCCACCGACTAAATAGGACAGGATAGGAAAGGGACTGATGGTGGCCAGAGAAAAACCCTGCAAAAATCCAAAAACCTGATAGCACAAAAGGCCCTCATATCACTAGATCTGAACTCCGTCCTATACCAGGCGCTCTTGTCATACCACTGAACAGAAAGCAGGAACCATTACAAATTCAAGAAGCAACAAACACATGGACTAATAGGAGCAATACTCCAAACATAGCTGCAGGGAGCTTCCCAGCTAAGCAACTGAGAGGGAAGATCCCTACATGTAAATAAACTGACAAAACCCAGTAAATAACAAACTCAGGTAAGAGCAAAAAGAACCAAACAACAAATAAAGAGCCAAGCACTTATCTGGGGTAGATGTAGTCTGGAGCAGGATGAAGCAGGCTGGTGAACAAAGAACAACTGACATCCGGCATAGCCTGCTAGCAGACCAGGATATAAATAGGCAGAGAGTTAGCAATGGAAACACCCATTGCTCAACACACCTGGTCTCTGTCCAAACCATTCCTGGCCACAAGAGGGAGCCTCAATCCAGCAAAAGCATAACTGACATTCACAACACTGTTAGTAAAACACAAAAGTCTCTGGTAAACCAAGGGGATGGTGGCCGGTGCCGCGGCCGGTTGCGTTCTTGTCCCCCACCAAGCTGGTGGTCTCTATCCTTTTCCTGCACTGCTGTGTGTAAGGTGGACTTTCCTAGTGTGAAACTCAGGAGTCCGCTCCCGGCTGGATGTGGCCTAAGGAGCTGTGCCCGCAGACGCTGGCCCGTGGGATCTATGGGCCCTGGCGGTGACCTCTTTTTCCTAATCGGTGGGCTGTTGTCTTCTATGAGGGACTTTGGGTGGGACAGGACCTCTAGTCCTGGCCTCAATCAATTAATTAACCAGTGCCACTTGATTCTGGTCCTGGCTTCAGGGTCCGAGTACCCCTCTTTGTGCTCCGGTTACCCGTGTCGCTACCGGCGGGCTACAACTCTGCCGCGGTCCACCTCGGTTCCACCGAGCCATCTTCCTGTCTCCTGCTGACGGAGACCACCGTCTGCCTCCTAGCCAGTGGCACCTGGGCTCCTACCCTGGTACCGTTCAACTTGAACTTCACTGCTGGAGCAACACTTAGCTTCAGCCCACACTCCTCTCCAAACTGGACCTCAGACTGAACTGCTTGTTTTCCCGCCCCAGGCTGTCTGGACCCCTGGGTGGGCATGTCCCAACCGCCTGGTCACGCCCACTGGTGTGTATCTTTCCCTAAGGGGGGTGACTAGGGTTTCTGGTTGGCTGTGTGTTTCCTAATGAGGGAACGGTGTTATGCAGGGGCCTAACTGTGACTACCTGGTTTTGCCAGGGCGTCACAGATATTAGGGAGGAAGAGCCAGGACTAAGATCCCTTCATATGAACGTTGCTCCTAGCAACCAGGAAAATGACTGGTGTAGGAAGGAGGGAAATAGGAGTGCAGCAAAGGCCACACAAATGTTGGTGGTAGGGGACTCTATGATTAGGTAGACAAACAGGGTTATCTGTCACCGAGACCATGATGCCAAACAGTGTGTTGTCTGTTGGGTGTTCAGGTTCCGTATATTGCAGATCGGACAGACAGATTTCTGTGTGGGGCTGGGGAAAATCCAGGGGTCATGGTGCTCATTGGTACTAATGACCGAGTTAGAGGCAGGTGGAAGGTCCTTAAAAATGATTACAGGGGACTAGGAGAGAAACTAAAGTCCACCTCCAAGGTGGTGTTTTCAGAAATACTACCAGTGCCATGAGCGTCACTAGAAAGACAGTGGGAGCTTAGAGAGATATATCTGTGGCTTAGAAATTGGTGCAGGAAGGAAGGGTTTGGGTTCATGGAGAACTAAGCCGACTTCTCAGTCGGCTGCAGGCTCTACGATAGGGACGGGATGCACCTCGATGGGGAGATTGCAGCTGCGCTGGCGGACAAAATGGTCAGATAGATGGAGGAGATTTTAAACTAGGATCTGGGGGAGAGAGGGTAGTGGAGCAAATAAGGGGATAAACAGAGCATATAAAGACAGTGAAGGTCAATGAAGGTTTAGGGGGGACTGGGAAATGCAGGGAATCTAGGGAGGCAAGGAGTAAAGAATGTGTTAATAGTATTAAATGTCTACTGGCAAATGCAAGAAGTCTTGCAAACAAAATAAATGAATTGGAGAATCTGATATCAACCATGGATTATGATGTGGTAGGCATTACGGAAGACATGGCTGGGTGACATACGTAGAAGGTTTAACTACATTCAGGAAGGGCAGGATATACAAAAAAGGTGAAGAAGTGTGTATATTTGTTAAAACTAACATAACCACTTAGCATCCATGGGCAGTAAAATTACTTCAGCAGCCGGCGGGGATCTACGCACATGTCAGCATAATTGTACAGCTGACATGTGTGCCTTGCAGGCACAAGTGGATCCACATTCTACCCGTGCCTGTTAACCCTTTAAGTAGCGCTGTAAAAATGTGACAGAGCCATTTAAATCCCCGATACGGGAAACCTTCACTTACCCGACTCTATTGGCATTGCAGTGACGTGATCACTGTGAGGTGATGGTTGTCATGGGAACACAGGGTCATGTGATGACTCCTGTAGCTCACATGACTCATTTCCTCTTTCACTTGGACGACTGCAGCCAGTGACAAGACGTGAGCATTTCTGAAGATCTCAGCTGTGTAGCTGTGATCAACAGAAATAAATGAGCGATCAGACTACTGATCCTTATAGTCCCTTATGAGGACTAGTAAAGTAAAAAAATAAATAAAAGGTTTTAAAAATAAAAAAAAATAAAAGTTCAGATCACTCCTGTCAGTGTTCCAGGATTTCCAGTTTGCTTCTGAAGGATCTTGCCCTTTGTTAACATGGAGTTTTCTGTTCTGTTGCTCTACTTCCTGTTCATCTGTTTAAAAGCCCGCCCCTAAGCTTAGTCTAGTTGCTTGAGTATACTGCTTCCTGTCTACTCCTGCCCCGCTGCTCTCATTACCTGGTTGTTATTTGGATCCTGGTGAATCACCTGACACCGGCCCTGGATTCCACTTGGTCTCATCAAGCTGTGCCCTCGCTGGTTCTGGACTCTGTCTGCTGTCTCTGGTTGGCGTTTGTGCCTGGTCCCTTCCGGTACATATCCACATCCCGTACGGACATTTTTGGACTATATAACCTGTTGCCCTTTTGTGTCCCGGCTACTGCGCATTTAGGCCTTCTGGGGTGATCGCCAGACAGCCCCTGTATAGGGGTTCGCTCCTGGTGGCCTCCCTGGGGGAGTCTGGTGCGCGGTCTCGGGAATTCTCCTTTGCTCCGAACCTGGCAGGTAGCTACTGTGTTTATGTTCTTTTCTGTGTACATATTGTAGGTTGCATATTATAAAACTTCTTTGCACCAAGAACCCGTCTCTGGTTGTCATTGCCGTAACGCCATCGAAATCCTCAGTACACACAATAGTATTACATTATTCTCAAGCCTAACTAAGAGGATTTCGCTGGGGCAATGACGGAGACACAAGTAGATCAACTTTTCTCCATGATTAACTCCTTGCAGCAGGAGATGGAGGCGGTGCAAACTAAACTTAGAGACGTGGACGTACAGCTGGGCCACAATCACCAGGTACTTGGTCCGGCTATTCAGGATTTGCAAGCCAGAGTGAAGGCTCAGGAAACCACCCCCACTACATCCGTATCAGCTCCCGGTATGCCCAGGTTACCTCCATTTCGTTTCAGTGGCGATCGAAGTCAGTTCCGTGGGTTTCTTAATCAGTGTATACTGTTTTTTGATGTACATGCTGATTATTACCGGTCTGACCGGTCAAAAGTGTTATGTATAATCATGTTGTTAACCTCACGAGCACTGGCTTGGGCTAATCCTATGATTGACAATCGTGATATCCGTTTAGATAACCTGGATGACGTTTTAACAGCCATGGCACAAATGTTTGATGATCCTAATCGCTGTGCTACCGCTGAATCGGCTCTGCTTTCCTTACGTCAGCAAATCAAAAAGGTCCGTGGAGCCTCTGTTAGGAGTCTCAACACAGAAACCAGCCAGATATCCCTCCGGGAAGGGCCCAGCCAAGGGGTGACTCTTTTTAGGAGACCACCATAACCACCATATTAAGTGTCCCTTTTAGTCAATATCCAACTTTTTGACAAGTTTAAAGATATGACAAGGGAAATACCAAGGCCAGGTATCCATCCACAGACAGCCGTTTCGGGGTATTGCCCCTCATCAGTGTGGAGTAGGATTCTGGCCAGGTGGGAGCAATGCCTAGTAGACCAACAAAACAAAACAATCACTGATCTCGGGGAGACCAGCCAGAGAAAACACTGCTGCCGGCAGCCAGCGAGGGCGCTCAAGACAGTGAAATCCTAGGTACATTGCCCCCTGGGAAATATGCAAATCAAAAAAGTCCGTGGAGCCTCTGTTAGGAGTAGAGATGAGCGAACCGGTCGCGGTTCGGCTCGAGTTCGGTTCGCCGAACGGAGGTCTCGTTCGAGTTCGGTTCGTCGAACGTTCGACGAACCGAACTCGAACCGCATAGGAAACAATGGCAGGCAATCACAAACACATAAAAACACCTAGAAAACACCCTCAAAGGTGTCCAAAAGGTGACAAACAACTCACAACACAACACAAACACATGGGAAAGTGACAAGGACATAGACTCATGCGAAAACAAATGAGCTGGACAAAAAAAAAGAGGAGGAGACACAGATATAGGCATGGCACGCCCTTCTAAAATCATGTAAAACACCGCAAGGTGACTCCAAGCGGAGTCTCCCTTTTTTCCAAAAATTGGGCCACACACACACCCCCCCCTTCAGTGGCAGCACTTGTGCCCCAGTTGTACACTTCACAGCTAGATTTGCATCAAGCACATTCAAAAATATGCCATCCTTAACCGTCCCCAGGATGACACCGGGGTAGGTAGCAAAGTCTTTCCTGATCCCAGCTCTGTTCATCTTGGATCATTTTTAAAAACAATGTAAGCAAGGGTTACTCCAAGCGGAGTCTCCCTTTTTTCCAAAAATTGGACCCCACACACACCCACCCCTTCAGTGGCTGCACTTGTGCCCCAGTTGTACACTTCACAGCTAGATTTGCATCAAGCACATTCAAAAATACGCCATACTTAACCGTCCCCAGGATGACACTGGGGTAGGTAGCAAAGTCTTTCCTGATCCCAGCTCTGTTCATCTTAGATCATTTTTAAAAACAATGTAAGCAAGGGTTACTCCAAGCGGAGTCTCCCTTTTTTCCAAAAATTGGGCCCCACACACACCCACCCCTTCAGTAGCAGCACTTGTACCCCAGTTGTACACTTCACAGCTAGATTTGCATCAAGAACATTCAAAAATACGCCATACTTAACCGTCCCCAGGATGACACCGGGGTAGGTAGCAAAGTCTTTGCTGAACCATGACTTGTTCATCTTGGATCATTTTTAAAAACAATGTAAGCAAGGGTTACTCCAAGCGGAGTCTCCCTTTTTTTTCCAAAAATTGGGCCCCACACACACCCACCCTTTCAGTGGCTGCACTTGTGCCCTAGTTGCAAACAGGATGTTTTGATTTGCATCAAGCACATTCCAAATCCACAAGCATTTACTCCCCCCAGGATGACACAGGGGTAGTAAATTCCTTGTGGATCCATGACTTGTTCATTTTGATGAACGTTAGTCTGTCCACATTGTCACTGGACAGACGCGTGCGCTTATCTGTCAGCACACACCCAGCAGCACTGAAGACACGTTCAGAGACAACGCTGGCAGCTGGACACGAAAAATCTCCAAGGCGTAAGTGGAGAGCTCTGGCCATATTTTAAGATTTGAAGCCCAAAATGAGCAAGGCTCCATTTGCAAAGTCATGGCATCAATGTTCATTTGGAGATACTCCTGTATCATCCTTTCCAGCCGTTGACTATGTGTCAGACTTGTTGTCTCTGGTGGCCTTGCAAAGGAGGGTCTAAAAAAATTATGAAAAGATTCAATAAAATTGCTGTTACCAGCACCAGATACGGTGCTACTGGTATGGGTAGACTGTTGAAGATGACGAGACCATCCCATGTTTGTCAAGTTACAACTGGGAGATTCACTCCCTGCACCTGCACGGTTGTTTGGTGGAAAAGCCGAGCTAAGATCGAGTAACAGCTTCTGCTGATACTCCTGAATACGTGCGTCCCTTTCTATGGCTGGAATTATGTCACAAAATTTGGACTTGTACCGGGGATCTAATAGTGTGGCAAGCCAGTAGTCATCATCACTTCTAATTTTGACAATACGAGGGTCATGTTGGAGGTAGTGCAGCAAGAAGGCACTCATGTGTCTTGCGCAGCCATGCGGACCAAGTCCACGCTGTGTTTGTGGCATAGAGGTGCTACCCGTTCTTTCTTCCTCTGACATCTCCCCCCAACCTCTTTCAACTGAAATTTGACCAAGGTCTCCCTCATCCGCTGAGTCTTCCATGTCCATGGACAGTTCGTCCTCCATTTCTTCATGTTCTCCTGCACCTTCCTGAACATTTCGCCTGCTACCATGCGCCCTTGTTGATCCCTGTCCCCCATGGTCCCATGCCTGCCGCGTTGGTGATGATGAACATCTGGACCTTGGTGATGTTGTTGTGTCTTGCGCATATGAATCCTCCTGTAGTTCCTCCCCTTCCTGTTGTCCCACCCCCTGACTCCGAATAGTGTTTAGCGTGCTCTCCAGCATGTAAATGACTGGAATTGTCATGCTGATAATGGCATTGTCAGCGCTAAACATATTCGTCGCCATGTCGAAACTGTGCAGAAGGGTGCACAGGTCCTTGATCTGAGACCACTCCATCAGGGTGATCTTCCCCACCTCTGCATCTCGTTGGCCCAGGCTATACGTCATGACGTATTGCACCAGGGCTCGGCGGTGCTGCCACAGTCGCTGTAACATGTGGAGAGTCGAATTCCAGCAAGTCGCCACATCGCATTTCAGGCGATGAACCGGCAGGCCGAAAGACTTCTGGAGCGATGCAAGTCGCTCAGCTGCGGCGGTTGAACAGCGGAAGTGAGCAGACAGTTTTCGTGCCCTGGTCAGAAGGCCATCTAAGCCGGGATAGTGTGTTAAAAATTGCTGGACAACAAGGTTCAACACGTGAGCCATACAAGGCACGTGTGTCACCTTGCCCAGGCGAAGGGCCGCACCCAGGTTTGCAGCATTGTCGCACACGGCCTTACCAGGCTGCAGGTTGAGTGGAGACAACCATTTATTAAACTCAGTCTCCAGAGCTGCCCACAACTCATCCGCTGTGTGACTCCTATTTCCAAGACATGTCAAGCTAAAGACCGCCTGATGCCGTTGTGCTCTGCTGCCAGCATAGTAATGAGGGGTGCGTGATTCCTTCTGCGCAGTGAGAACGCTGGTGGCCTGACCAGGCAGGCTTGGGGCGGAGGTGGAGGACCCAGATGAGCTGGAGGAGGCAGAAGCAGTGGCGGAACTTGGACAGACAGAGGATTGACACACAAGTCGTGGGGACGGCAAGACTTGTGCAGCAGACCCTTCACCATCTATCACCATAGTTACCCAGTGCCCAGTCAGCGACATGTAACGTCCCTGTCCATGCTTACTGGTCCAAGTATCGGTGGTGAAATGCACCCGTTCACACACAGAGTTTCTCAAGGAAGCGGTGATGTTGTGTGCGACATGCTGGTGTAGCGCGGGCACACCTTTTTTAGAGATATAGTGGCGACTGGGCATCTGGTACTGGGGCACAGCGACAGACATAAGGTCTCTAAAATCCTGTGTGTCCACCAAGCGGAAAGGCAGCATTTCGGTAGCCAAGAGCTTACAGAGGGATAAAGTCAACCTCTTAGCTTTGTCATGGGTCGCAGGAAATGGCCTTTTATTTGTCCACATCTGAGGGACAGAGATCTGGCTGCTGTGTGTAGACGGTGTTGAGTAGGGTGTCCCTGGAAAAATGCAGGTTTGGGAGGAAAGTGCAGGCACCTTCATCCAACGTTGGTGCTATCGATGTCTGAGAGAGCTGTACACGCACTTGTTTCCCCTTCCAAACCAACTGACGACCAACCAAGCAAACTGCCTGTTGCGGTTACAGTGGTGGAAGTTGTGCGTGGAAAACCAGGTGTGACAGCTGTCCTCACAGTCCTAGAAGATGAAGAGCGCGCGGATGCACTGGAAGGGGCAGGCGGTGGATGGTTCGCTCTGCTAGGCCGCATTGCAGCACGGTGAGCTTCCCACTGGGACATATGATATTTATTCATGTGACGATTCATGGAAGAAGTTGTCAAACTGCTGAGGTTTTGCCCTCTACTAACAGAATCACGACAAATTTTACAGATCACATAATTTGGGCGATCTTTTGCTATGTTAAAAAAGGACCAGGCTAGGCAAGGCTTAGAGGGCATGCGACCTGCTGATCCACTCCGACTAGTGCTCAGAGGCACAGTGGTGGCTGAGGATGCAGTTGTAGACATGCTACCAGTACTCCGACTCTGTCCAGGAAGGCGCAAGGTAACTTCGTCGTCAGTTGCATCCTCCTCCACCGTCTCTGTTGACCTCCTCGAGGGCCTGACTGTGGGTTGACAGTAGGTGGGATCTAGAACTTCATCATCAATTGTTGTGTTTGCACTCCCCTCACCCTCAGACCGAGCCTCTTCTTGCCCTGACCGAATATTTAAGTTGTCATCCCAATCTGGTATCTGCGTCTCATCGTCATCAGTATGTTCCTCATTGTCTATAACAACAGGTGTTACAGTTTGTGAAAAAGGGTACACATTATGCTCAGAAACTTGGTCCTCACAGCCTGAATCAGAGTCACAAATGTTCTGGGCATCACTGCAGACCATTTCCTGGTCTGTACTCACTGTAGCTTGGGAGCAGACCTCTGATTCCCAGGCTATAGTGTGACTGAACAGATCTGCAGACTCAGCCATCTCAGTTCCACCATACTGTGCAGGGCGGATGGAGACTTCAGAGCTGGGAGAAAGCAAGTTTGATTGGGATGACAACTCAGAGGACTGGTGTTTTTTGGATGCGGAAGTTGAGGTGGCGGAGAGGGCACTTGTTGGACCACTTGAGATCCATTCAAGCATTTTCCTTTTTTGGCCATCATCTACCTTTGTTCCAGTTGTTCGTGTCCGTAAAAAAGGGAGCACATCGGATTATCCACGGTAAATAGTAGACATCTTACTTTTGCTGGAAGATGGTCTATCTTCAGCAGATCTTAATGGACCTTTGACACCTTCCCCACGGACAAACCCTTTTTTCCTTTTCCAACACGCCTCTTCCCCTTTCCACCAGCATCTGTCATTTTGCCACTCATTTTGACTGCGACAATATTGTGCACTTAAAATGTGGTAGTAAAAATTGAGAGGTGGTGTAGATTTCAGCGGAGGTCTAGCTTTATTAACAACAGAATAAACAACAATAATTATCCCTGACAATGCAACTACGGCCCTTAAACTGGCAGCATAGTTTGCTAGTATAATGGCTTAGTAACAATGAGTTTGAGTGTGCAATGCAGGCAGACGTGCTGCAAATATCTTTGCACTAGTGGGACAATACAGAAGTCCAACAGCCACTTTTAGGATGCCACTAAGTTTCCTCAGTGTTTGCTAGTATAATGGCTTAGTAACAAATGAGTTTGAGTGTGCAATGCAGGCAGACGTGCTGCAAATATCTTTGCACTAGTGGGACAATCCAGAAGTCCAACAGCCACTTTTAGGATGCCACTAAGTTTCCTCAGTGTTTGCTAGTATAATGGCTTAGTAAAAAGTGAGTTTGAGTGTGCAATGCAGGCAGACGTGCTGGAAATATCTTTGCACTAGTGGGACAATACAGAAGTCCAACAGCCACTTTTAGGATGCCACTAAGTTCACTCAGTGTTTGCTAGTATAATGGCTTAGTAACAATGAGTTTGAGTGTGCAATGCAGGCAGACGTGCAGCAAATATCTTTGCACTAGTGGGACAATACAGAAGTCCAACAGCCACTTTTAGGATGCCTCTAAGTTTACTCAGTGTTTGCTAGTATAATGGCTTAGTAACAATGAGTTTGAGTGTGCAATGCAGGCAGACGTGCTGCAAATATCTTTGCACTAGTGGGACAATACAGAAGTACAACAGCCACGTTTAGGATGCCACTAAGTTTCCTCAGTGTTTGCTAGTATAATGGCTTAGTAACAATGAGTTTGAGTGTGCAATGCAGGCAGACGTGCTGCAAATATCTTTGCACTAGTGGGACAATACAGAAGTCCAACAGCCACTTTTAGGATACCACTAAGTTTCCTCAGTGTTTGCTAGTATAATGGCTTAGTAACAATGAGTTTGAGTGTGCAATGCAGAGCTGCTGCACATAGATTTGCACCAGTGGGACACTAATGGAAGTCCAACAGCCACTTTTAGGATGCCACTAAGTTTACTCAGTGTTTACTAGTATAATGGCTTAGTAACAATGAGTTTGAGTGTGCAATGCAGAGCTGCTCCACATAGATTTGCACCAGTGGGACACTAATGGAAGTCCAACAGCCACTTTTAGGATGCCACTAAGTTTACTCAGTGTTTGCTAGTATAATGGCTTAGTAACAATGAGTTTGAGTGTGCAATGCAGAGGTGCTGCACATAGATTTGCACCAGTGGGACACTAATGGAAGTCCAACAGCCACTTTTAGGATGCCACTAAGTTTACTCAATGTTTGCTAGTATAATGGCTTAGTAACAATTAGTTTGAGTGTGCAATGCAGAGGTGCTGCACATAGATTTGCACCAGTGGGACACTAATGGAAGTCCAACAGCCACTTTTAGGATGCCACTAAGTTTACTCAGTGGTTGCTAGTATAATGGCTTAGTAACAATGAGTTTGAGTGTGCAATGCAGAGGTGCTGCACATAGATTTGCACCAGTGGGACACTAATGGAAGTCCAACAGCCACTTTCAGGATGCCACTAAGTTTACTCAGTGTTTGCTAGTATAATGGCTTAGTAACAATGAGTTTGAGTGTGCAATGCAGAGGGGCTGCACATAGATTTGCACCAGTGGGACACTAATGGAAGTCCAACAGCCACTTTTAGGATGCCACTAAGTTTACTCAGTGTTTGTTAGTATAATGGCTTAGTAACAATGAGTTTGAGTGTGCAATGCAGAGGTGCTGCACATAGATTTGCACCAGTGGGACACTAATGGAAGTCCAACAGCCACTTTTAGGATGCCACTAAGTTTACTCAGTGTTTGCTAGTATAATGGCTTAGTAACAATGAGTTTGAGTGTGCAATGCAGAGGTGCTGCACATAGATTTGCACTAGTGGGACACTAATGGAAGTCCAACAGCCACTTTTAGAATGCCACTACGTTTACTCAGTGGTTGCTAGTATAATGGCTTAGTAACAATGAGTTTGAGTGTGCAATGCATGCAGACGTGCTGCAAATATCTTTGCACTAGTGGGACAATACAGAAGTCCAACAGCCACGTTTAGGATGCCACTAAGTTTACTCAGTGTTTGCTAGTATAATGGCTTAGTAACAATGAGTTTGAGTGTGAAATGCAGAGGTGCTGCACATAGATTTGCACCAGTGGGACACTAATGGAAGTCCAACAGCCACTTTTAGGATGCCACTAAGTTTACTCAGTGTTTGCTAGTATAATGGCTTAGTAACAATGAGTTTGAGTGTGCAATGCAGAGGTGCTGCACATAGATTTGCACCAGTGGGACACTAATGGAAGTCCAACAGCCACTTTTAGGATGCCACTAAGTTTACTCAGTGTTTGTTAGTATAATGGCTTAGTAACAATGAGTTTGATTGTGCAATGCAGGCAGACGTGCTGCAAATATCTTTGCACTAGTGGGACAATACAGAAGTCCAACAGCCACGTTTAGGATCCCACTAAGTTTACTCAGTATTTGCTAGTATAATGGCTTAGTAACAATGAGTTTGAGTGTGCAATGCAGAGGTGCTGCACATAGATTTGCACCAGTGGGACACTAATGGAAGTCCAACAGCCACTTTTAGGATGCCACTAAGTTTACTCAGTGTTTGTTAGTATAATGGCTTAGTAACAATGAGTTTGAGTGTGCAATGCAGAGGTGCTGCACATAGATTTGCACCAGTGGGACACTAATGGAAGTCCAACAGCCACTTTTAGGATGCCACTAAGTTTACTCAGTGTTTGCTAGTATAATGGCTTAGTAACAATGAGTTTGAGTGTGCAATGCAGAGGTGCTGCACATAGATTTGCACCAGTGGGACACTAATGGAAGTCCAACAGCCACTTTTAGGATGCCACTAAGTTTACTCAGTGGTTGCTAGTATAATGGCTTAGTAACAATGAGTTTGATTGTGCAATGCAGGCAGACGTGCTGCAAATATCTTTGCACTAGTGGGACAATACAGAAGTCCAACAGCCACGTTTAGGATGCCACTAAGTTTACTCAGTGTTTGCTAGTATAATGGCTTAGTAACAATGAGTTTGAGTGTGCAATGCAGAGGTGCTGCACATAGACTTGCACCAGTGGGACACTAATGGAAGTCCAATAGCCACTTTCAGGATGCCACTAAGTTTACTCAGTGTTTGCTAGTATAATGGCTTAGTAACAATGAGTTTGAGTGTGCAATGCAGAGGTGCTGCACATAGATTTGCACCAGTGGGACACTAATGGAAGTCCAACAGCCACTTTTAGGATGCCACTACGTTTACTCAGTGTTTGCTAGTATAATGGCTTAGTAACAATGAGTTTGAGTGTGCAATGCAGAGGTGCTGCACATAGATTTGCACCAGTGGGACACTAATGGAAGTCCAACAGCCACTTTTAGGATGCCACTAAGTTTACTCAGTGTTTGCTAGTATAATGGCTTAGTAACAATGAGCTTGAGTGTGCAAAGGGCAGGAGGGTACAGTGGCAGGGTTGTGGGTCTGGGTAGAGGAAAGGAAGCCTGCCTTTCTATCCCTCCTAATGGGGAAATGCAGCGAGGAAATCCCTGACCTTAGCTACACAGACGCTGTCATCTTGTGTAGCTGTTAAAATCTGTTTTCACGGACCTGACTGTCACCTATGGCTCTGACCCTGCCGGTATTAGCCCTTAAAAGGACTAATAGAAACTTCTATCCCTATTCTGTATAGCGCTGTGTATAGAGCGTACACAGCAGTATCGGAGACAGGAGCTACGCCAGCGGTGACTGACACCAAGACGCAGAAGGCAGATAATTGCGTGCTGGAGGAAAATGTCCGTTTTTATAATGCAGGGACATGTGACATGGACATCCTATCACACATGCCGTTGCTTCTCTGGCTAAAAGTCCACTTAGCTGTGTGTGTGTCTGGGATTGGCTGACATGCTGGCCCGCCCCACTACACGCGTGCGCTTAGGGAAGGAAGACAAGGAAAAAAAAAAAATGGCGATCGCCATTATCCATACAGCAGTGATCTGAATGCGCTGTTCACGCACACTATACACTGAAATTTCATAATAGTGTGAGCCACAGAGTGACTTACACTATTACAGCGGAAAGCCAGCTAGTAATTAGCTTGTCTTTTTGCTGCTAGAACCGTTCTCGAACGTATCTAGAACTATCGAGCTTTAGCAAAAAGCTCGAGTTCTAGTTCGATCAGCCCCCAAAATCACTCGAGCCGCGAACTGGAGAACCTCGAACCGCGCTCAACTCTAGTTAGGAGTCTCAACACAGAAACCAGCCAAATATCCCTCCGGGAAGGGCCCAGCCAAGGGGTGACTCTATTTAGGAGACCACCATAATCACCATATTAAGTGGCCCTTTTAGTCAATATCCAACTTTTTGACAAGTTTAAAGATATGACTAGGGAAATACCAAGGCCAGGTATCCATCCACAGACAGCCGTTTCGGGGTATTGCCACTCATCAGTGTGGAGTAGGATTCTGGCCGGGTGGGAGCAATGCCTAGTAGACCAACAAAACAAAACAATCACTGATCTCGGGGAGAACAGCCAGAGAAAACACTGCCGGCAGCCAGCGAGGGTGCTCAAGACATTGAAATCCTAGGTACATTGCCCCCTGGGAAATATGCAAATCAAAAAGGTCCGTGGAGCCTCTGTTAGGAGTCTCAACACAGAAACCAGCCAAATATCCCTCCGGGAAGGGCCCAGCCAAGGGGTGACTCTTTTTAGGAGACCACCATAACCACCATATTAAGTGGCCCTTTTAGTCAATATCCAACTTTTTGACAAGTTTAAAGATATGACAAGGGAAATACCAAGGCCAGGTATCCATCCACAGACAGCCGTTTCGGGGTATTGCCCCTCAGCAGTGTGGAGTAGGATTCTGGCCGGGTGGGAGCAATGCCTAGTAGACCAACAAAACAAAACAATCACTGATCTCGGGGAGACCAGCCAGAGAAAACACTGCCGGCAGCCAGCGAGGGCGCTCAAGACAGTGAAATCCTAGGTACATTGCCCCCTGGGAAATATGCAAATCAAAAAGGTCCGTGGAGCCTCTGTTAGGAGTCTCAACACAGAAACCAGCCAGATATCCCTCCGGGAAGGGCCCAGCCAAGGGTTGACTCTTTTTAGGAGATCACCATAACCATCATATTAAGTGGCCCTTTTACTCAATATCCAACTTTTTGACAAGTTTAAAGATATGACAAGGGAAATACCAAGGTCAGGTATCCATCCACAGACAGCCGTTTCGTGGTATTGCCCCTCATCAGTGTGGAGTAGGATTCTGGCCGGGTGGGAGCAATGCCTAGTAGACCAACAAAACAAAACAATCACTGATCTCGGGGAGACCAGCCAGAGAAAACACTGCCGGCAGCCAGCGAGGGGGGCAATGTACCTAGGATTTCACTGTCTTGAGCTCCCTCACTGGCTGCCGGCAGTGTTTTCTCTGGCTGGTCTCCCCGAGATCAGTGATTGTTTTGTTTCCTTACGTCAGGGAAAGCGGTCTGTCATTGAATACCCCACCAAGTTCAAAAGGTTAGTGGTAGACACCGACTGGGGAAATAATGCGCTATTTTCAGTTTTCAGAAAGGGTCTGTCCGGTACCATCAAGGACGAGTTAGCTCGTGCCGAATCTCCACGGGATTTTGAACTGTTTCTCCGACACTGTGTGCGTATCGATACCCGCTTGACGGAACGCAGACAGGAAAAGTGGGCAGCTGAAAACCGGGTAACCAACTTTGCTTTTCCTTCTAGGGAATCCGCTCACAAGATGCCACGGGAGGCCGAGGATGTTCCTTTGCAAGTGGACTCTCTGCAAAGGCGAGAGACCAACGAAAGTCGTGAACATCGGCTCCGTGAGCGTTTGTGTTTCTATTGTGGTCAATCGGACCATTTTCTGATTGACTGCCCAAAACGTCCCAATCGCACGAATAAGGTACTGGCAGCAGTGGCAGAGTGGGACAACACGGACGCAGAGTCCAACATCTCTGAAACAAGTATACACCTGGATGCGGTATTTCCCTCAACTTTAATGTCAACTTCACCTAAGGACCCGGAAGGGAAGTACACCCATTGCTCGCTTCCCATTCAGATTCGGTGGGAGGGACAGTTAATTCCTACATCTGCTATGATAGACACTGGGGCAGGGGGAAATTTCATGGTCTTTTCTTTTGCCAGGAAACACGGTATCCAGACTCAACAAAGATCCTCACCGGTTACCATGGAGAAGGTAGACGGTTCTCCATTAGTTTCCGGACCAGTTGATCGGGAGACAGTACCCCTTGAATGTGTGATGAAACCAGGTCAGCAGGAGACCCTTGTTTTCATGTTGATTTCTTCTCCCCATTTTTTGATTAATTTTACGACTTCCTTGGCTGCAGTCTACAAATCCAGTCATCGATTGGGAGACTAAAGAAATATCCTTCCCACCCCAGAGTGGTCCGACCATTAGTCCAACTGTACCGGTTCCAGTAACACAGAATGCGGAGGGCACTGTACAGGTACCTGTTCTACCCCCGGTTTATAATGAATTCGCAGATATATGCGACAAAAAAAAAGCAGATCGGCTTCCCCCGCATAGACCGTATGATTGTCCCATAGAATTACTTCCAGGGGCAGAAATCCCATTTGGTCATGTCTACCCGTTGGCGGCCCAAGAGTTACAAGCACTGAAAGATTATATCGATGAAAACCTAACCAAGGGATTTATTCGACCTTCTACCTCACCAGCGGGTGCACCCATCTTTTTCGTGAAGAAGAAAGAGGGGACTCTGCGACCTTGTATCGACTACCGGTAACTTAATAAGATAACCATCCGGAGCCGGTATCCGTTGCCGTTGATTCTCGAACTATTGGAGAGAGTACGACAGCTCAAAATATTTACTAAATTGGATCTCCATATGGCATATAATCTAAGCTTAGTCTAGTTGCTTGAGTATACTGCTTCCTGTCTACTCCTGCCCCGCTGCTCTCATTACCTGGCTGTTATTTGGATCCTGGTGAATCACCTGACACCGGCCCTGGACTCCACCTGGTCTCATCAAGCTGTGCCCTCGCTGGTTCTGGACTTTGTCTGCTGTCTCTGGTTGGCGTTTGTGCCCGGTCCCTTCCGGTACATATCCACATCCCGTACGGACATTTTTGGACTATAACATATCATCTGCGCAAAAATGGTATCATTAAAATGTCATCTCAAGATGCAGAAAATAAGCCATCTCTGAGCCATAGATCTCTAAAAATGAGAACGCTAAGGGTAGTGGAAAATGGCGCAAAAAGTGTTCCACTTTTTTTGGACAAACTTTGGATAGATTTTTTTTACCCCTTGGATAAAAGTAAACCTATACTTACATCATACGCATAAATCATACGCATAAATAGCCTGGGTCTCAGCTTCCCATACACGGTAGGTTTTTTAACTGCATGAGAGGACACACACAAGCTAGGGACCCCAACGTAGAGAAATACTTTGGCGTAGTGTTGGGGCTCTATTGCATTGATCAATTCAGTAGCTAAATTTCTCTTGATTCATATGTTCATGGCAGTAATGCAGATTCCATTTTTCACATATTCACTCTTGCATATAGCTATTGGATTTTTCAAGTCAGTATTCACACAGCAGTTTCTGCTATTTCATGTATTCCCCTTACATAGTCACTGGTGTGCATTCCTTATCTCCCCATAGTGATGTTTTTTTAGGTTTTTGCACCCAGTTCGGACTTAGAATGGTGTTCCAAACGTTATTCCTATTTGTTAGTATTTTTTCGTTTGTGAACCCTCCCCAACCACACCTATTGCCAATCGATATCATACGCATAAATAGCCTGGGTCTCAGCTTCCCATACACGGTAGGTTTTTTAACTGCATGAGAGGACACACACAAGCTAGGGGCTCCAACGTAGAGAAATACTTTGGCGTAGTGTTGGGGCTCTATTGCATTGATCAATTCAGTAGCTAAATTTCTCTTGATTCATATGTTCATGGCAGTAATGCAGATTCCATTTTTCACATATTCACTCTTGCATATAGCTATTGGATTTTTCAAGTCAGTATTCACACAGCAGTTTCTGCTATTTCATGTATTCCCCTTACATAGTCACTGGTGTGCATACCTTATCTCCCCATAGTGATGTTTTTTTAGGTTTTTGCACCCAGTTCGGACTTAGAATGGTGTTCCAAACGTTATTCCTATTTGTTAGTATTTTTTCGTTTGTGAACCCTCCCCAACCACACCTATTGCCAATCCATATCATACGCATAAATAGCCTGGGTCTCAGCTTCCCATACACGGTAGGTTTTTTAACTGCATGAGAGGACACACACAAGCTAGGGACCCCAACGTAGAGAAATACTTTGGCGTAGTGTTGGGGCTCTATTGCATTGATCAATTCAGTAGCTAAATTTCTCTTGATTCATATGTTCATGGCAGTAATGCAGATTCCATTTTTCACATATTCACTCTTGCATATAGCTATTGGATTTTTCAAGTCAGTATTCACACAGCAGTTTCTGCTATTTCATGTATTCCCCTTACATAGTCACTGGTGTGCATTCCTTATCTCCCCATAGTGATTTTTTTTAGGTTTTTGCACCCAGTTCGGACTTAGAATGGTGTTCCAAACGTTATTCCTATTTGTTAGTATTTTTTCGTTTGTGAACCCTCCCCAACCACACCTATTGCCAATCCATATCATACGCATAAATAGCCTGGGTCTCAGCTTCCCATACACGGTAGGTTTTTTAACTGCATGAGAGGACACACACAAGCTAGGGACCCCAACGTAGAGAAATACTTTGGCGTAGTGTTGGGGCTCTATTGCATTGATCAATTCAGTAGCTAAATTTCTCTTGATTCATATGTTCATGGCAGTAATGCAGATTCCATTTTTCACATATTCACTCTTGCATATAGCTATTGGATTTTTCAAGTCAGTATTCACACAGCAGTTTCTGCTATTTCATGTATTCCCCTTACATAGTCACTGGTGTGCATACCTTATCTCCCCATAGTGATGTTTTTTTAGGTTTTTGCACCCAGTTCGGACTTAGAATGGTGTTCCAAACGTTATTCCTATTTGTTAGTATTTTTTCGTTTGTGAACCCTCCCCAACCACACCTATTGCCAATCCATATCATACGCATAAATAGCCTGGGTCTCAGCTTCCCATACACGGTAGGTTTTTTAACTGCATGAGAGGACACACACAAGCTAGGGACCCCAACGTAGAGAAATACTTTGGCGTAGTGTTGGGGCTCTATTGCATTGATCAATTCAGTAGCTAAATTTCTCTTGATTCATATGTTCATGGCAGTAATGCAGATTCCATTTTTCACATATTCACTCTTGCATATAGCTATTGGATTTTTCAAGTCAGTATTCACACAGCAGTTTCTGCTATTTCATGTATTCCCCTTACATAGTCACTGGTGTGCATACCTTATCTCCCCATAGTGATGTTTTTTTAGGTTTTTGCACCCAGTTCGGACTTAGAATGGTGTTCCAAACGTTATTCCTATTTGTTAGTATTTTTTCGTTTGTGAACCCTCCCCAACCACACCTATTGCCAATCCATATCATACGCATAAATAGCCTGGGTCTCAGCTTCCCATACACGGTAGGTTTTTTAACTGCATGAGAGGACACACACAAGCTAGGGACCCCAACGTAGAGAAATACTTTGGCGTAGTGTTGGGGCTCTATTGCATTGATCAATTCAGTAGCTAAATTTCTCGTGATTCATATGTTCATGGCAGTAATGCAGATTCCATTTTTCACATATTCACTCTTGCATATAGCTATTGGATTTTTCAAGTCAGTATTTACATAGCAGTTTCTGCTATTTCATGTATTCCCCTTACATAGTCACTGGTGTGCATACCTTATCTCCCCAGAGCCTTCTTATTTGTGTCTTGAGCCGTCTGCAATGTTTTCTTGAGTAACTCCAGATTTTGTTGCAAAGCAGAGATTCGTACCTCCACAGATGGAGTCGACGGAGTGACAAGTAATCTATGGAGGATATGTGGATGATACCCAAGGTTCGCGAAGAAAGGAGTTTGTTTGGTCGACGCACTCTGGGTGTTATTATAGAAAAATTCAGCAACTGGAAGTAGGTCGATCCAGTCGTCTTGTAAATGGCAGATATAGCACCGGAGGTACTGTTGTAAGGATTGGTTGGTGCGTTCAGTCTGTCCGTTGGACTGTGGGTGGAAAGCAGTCGACAAGTTAACCGTGATATCAAGAGCTTTGCAGAAGCTCTGCCAGAATTTTGATGTAAATTGAATTCCATGATCTGAGATCACTTCATCAGGAACCCCATGGAGACGGAATACATTGTTAATTACTAAATCTGCTGTGGCCTTAGCAGATGGTAAACCGGTACTTGGAATAAAATGCGCAGCTTTAGTGAGTCGATCAACCCCTACCAGGAATGTATTTTTTCATTTCGAGGAAGGTAGATCAACAATAAAGTCCATGTAAACAGACCCCAAGGGGCGAGAAGGGACTGGTAAGGGTTGTAACAACCCTGTGGGTGAGGCCCAAGGTGTCTTGCATCTGGCACAAATGTCACAGGATGTAACATATCCGCTCACATCTTTTTGATAATTGAGCCACCAAAAGAAACGAGACAATAATTCTTGGGTCTTATGTACACCTCTATGACCTGCCATTTTTGAGTCATGCACCAATTGTAAGATCTTCAATCTCATTGTTTTCGGTATATATAATTGTTGCCCATGGGTCTAGACCTTGTTTTTGAACACTAAATGGACATTGCCAGATGGTTGAGATAAGAAAGAGTCAGAATCATAGGCCTCTCGTATTTCTTCTAATAAATCCCTATTATGGACTAAACCCACAAACTTGGATTGCGGTAAAATGGGCTTGGGAGGACTTGAAGTGACAGTCATTAGCATATATTCTGGATAAAGCAGGAACTTTACTTTTACGGGAACCCGGCCTATATGATACAATGAAGTTGAACTGATTAAGAAACAGGCTCTAACGTGCTTGACGGGGGGACAGACATTTAGCTGATCTAATAAATTCCAAGTTTCAGTGATCAGTTAATACTGTAATTTGTTGTGCTGCCCCCTGAAGAAGGTGTCTCCATTAGAGATGAGCCACCACCCTAGTGTTCGTGTTCGGTTCGTCGAACACTTTCGAACACAGTCGAACACCATTGAAAACAATGGCAGGCAAACACAAACACGTACAAACATATAGAAAACACCTTCTAAGGTGTCCAAAAGGTGACAAACTACTCAGAAGACACAACGAACACATGGAAAAGTGACAAGTACATAAACTCATGTGAAAAGAAAAGAGGTGGACGAGTAAAAGGAGGAGGAGACATAGATATAGGGATGTCATGCCCTTCTAAAATCATATAAAACACAGCAAGGGGACTCAAACAAGAGTCTCCATTTTTTCCAAATATTTGGACACAGTCACCACTTAAGTGGCATCACTTGTCCCACAGTTGCAAACTTAATATGCTTATTTTCATGAAGCACATTCAAAAATCCACAAGCCTTTAGTCTCCCCAGGATGACACAGGGGTAGAAAAGTCCTTGTGGATCCATGACTTGTTCATCTTGATGAACGTTAGTCTGTCCACATTGTCACTGGACAGACGCATGCGCTTATTTGTCAGCACACCACCAGCAGCACTGAAGACACGTTCCGAGAGAACGCAGGCTGCGGGACACGTCAAGATATCCAAGGCGCAAGTGGCGAGCTCAGGCCATTTTCCAGATTGGAAGCCCAAAATGAGCAAGGCTCCAGTTGCACAGTCATGGCATCGATGTTCACTTGGAGATACTACTGTGAGATTCACTCTGTGCACCACTGGTGTTTAGTGGAAAAGCCGATCTAAGATTCTGTAACAGCTTCTGCTGATACTCCTGCATACGTGCGTCCCTTTCAGTGGCAGGAATTATTTTGCCAAATTTTCTCTTGTACTGGAGATCTAAGAGTGTGGCAACCCAGTAGTCAGCATTACTTCGAATTCTGACAATCCGAGGGTCATGTTGTAGGTATTGCAGCAAGAAGGCGCTCATGTGTTGTCACGCTCCCGGTGTACCAGCACCGCTTCTTACCCGCTGATCCGGTCTCGGTGTCACGACACCACTCCTTACCTACTGATCCGGTCCACGTGCTCCCCGATCGCGGCCGCTGCTCCCGCTCGTGCTCCCCTGCGTCCTGTCCCCGGTCTCCTGTGTTTGCCTCTGGCCCCTAGGCTTATGCATGTGTATAGGGCGGGACCGCGCCCACTCACCTTGTTTTATAGGCCCAGCACCCCTGAAACTGGATATGGCTGATACAGGTGCAGGGTATATAAGACTTCCCTTTCCATGTGGGCGGCGCCTGATCAACGTATTACTTTAGCTAGGTGTTCAGGTCCCCTCGTACCTTGTCTCCTGTTAACCCTGTCTCTTTCGCAGCCAGCCCTGCCACCTTAACCCGGTCCTAACTACTGATTACCCAGGAACTCTTCCGGTGACTGTTGGCTGTGAATCCCATCATCTTCCTTCAGCCGGAACCCGTCTCCGATCCCCGACTTCACCTGGTGATCTCAGCCTTCACGTCCAGCAGGACCCAGATCCCGCCTGATGCTCCTACCCGGCACCAGAACCTGATCTCCGTCATCGGCACTGCCTCCAGGAACTCTGTGGCCCCAGAGACATCTTTCTACCAGTCTCCTGAAGAACGCTGGTCCTGCACCACTAGTACTCCGGCTACCGTGCATCTAAGTCCTCTGGTGGGGTGATCAGGACAGTCCCTGTACAGGGGTTAGCTCCGGGTTGCCTCCCTGGGGGAGGCTGGTGCACGGCCCAGAGGATCCACCACCAGGACATAACAGATTGATCAGGCCATGGATTCCACCGGAGCACAAACGTCTGAACTAGCTGAACTGCGCCAGGAACTGGTGCGACAGCATGAGACCCTAACCCGCATACTGAATTTCTTGACGTCTGTGGACCACCGTTTGTACACATTACAGACCACAGCCACATCCTCATCGACGCAACCAACCGCGACTACAGCCGCATCTGTTCCCTCCTCGGCGTCGCAACTCCACCTAGCTGCTCCGCCTCGTTATGCTGGGGACCCCAAGACATGTAGAGGTTTTCTGAATCAATGTTCCCCACATTTCGAGTTGCTTCCACACCTCTTTGTCTCTGATCGAGCAAAGGTGGTCTTTCTGATGTCCCACCTGGAAGGCGAAGCATTGGCCTGGATAAATTCTTTGTGGGAGAATGAGGACCCAGTGACTACCGACATCCTGGAATTCCTTCAGGCCTTCCGTAGCACTTTCGATGAACTAGGACGCACCACCGCGGTTACCTCTGCGCTCCTCCGGCTACGCCAAGGAACCCTAACGGTTGGTCAGTACGCCATCCAGTTCTGTACGCTTGCCTCTGAGTCAGGATGGAACAACGAGGCATTGAAGGCAGCCTTTTGGGAGGGCCTTTCCGGCTGCATCAAGGATGAATTAGTCGGTCGTGATGTTCTCGTACTTTGGATGCTCTAGTCTCTCTAGCAACCCGGATCGATCTTCGTTTTCAGGTACGATCCAAGGAAGTATCCCAGGAGAGGCGACCAACCCGTCACATCTCCACTCCGCAAAGGTCCACCGTTCCCCCGCCACTGCCATCCTGCGATTCTACTCCCGAACCTATGGAAATAGACCATCTGGGACTAGCAAAGCAACGCCGAGCAGAGCGGCTCGCCCTGGGTCTGTGCTTCTACTGTGGAAGCAGTACACACCTGCTTCGCTCTTACCCTGAGAGACCAGGGAGACCCCAAGGCCTAAGGTTGGTTGGAGTTGCCACCCTAGGTACTGGAACCCCCTCAGTCTCAGTTAGACAGACTGTCCAGGTGACGACGAAGAAGACCCGGTTCCCGGCAGAGGCTCACATTGATTCGGGAGCAGCGGGCAATTTCATCCAACAGGCTACAGTGAACCGATATCGGATACCTAACACCCCGCTTGCTACGCCCCTCAGGCTCACCTCCGTGAACGGAAAACCCTTATCCAAACCCGTTTTGTTTAGTACCAAACCCGTGGAACTCCGTGTTGGAGCTCAACATAATGAAAAGATTGCTTTATATGTTCTCCCGAAGATGGCTCACGCAATCCTGCTGGGTCTGCCCTGGTTACGACTCCATGAACCCGGCGTTAGTTGGCGCTCTGGAGCGATCACTCGTTGGGGCCCGTTGTGCCATGACAACTGTCTACAGCCCGTTCCTCAGTCACCGGAGTCCTTTATGCCGGAAGAACAAGAAGAACAGACAAATCGGTCCAGCGTTGGTCCCAGTAAGGTTGTGACGGTGGCTACCTCCACCCTGGCACAAATGCCTCCTGGGAAGTCCTTCGTCGCGGAGACCGACAGGCTCGATGTTCTTCAGTGGGGGCATTCTTTGGAATCATACACCCACGCCGATCGAGAGGAGACCCTGAGTGCTATTGGTCGGGCCCATTGGTGGCCGTCTCTCAGTCAGGATGTTGCCTCCTTTGTCTCTACTTGTCCGTCTTGTGCCCGGACCAGGACACCTGAGCCGGTAGTCCTTGGTTCCCTCTCTTCTGCTGACAGTGCTCCTCCTCTTCCCGTTGCTGCTGACAGGGAGTGTACGGTAAGAGGTATAGTGGCCATCAAGTGAGTGCGGGGTAAGCAATCCTTCCTTGTTGATTGGGTAGGTTGCGGTCCTAAAGCCCAATCCTGGATACCCCGGAGGTACATTACTGCCCCTCTTCTGCGTGGCTTCTTGTCCCGGTTGCGGGGAGGAGGGTGTGAGGTAGGGGTACTGTCACGCTCCCAGTGTACCGGCACTGCTTCTTACCCACTGATCCGGTCTCAGTGTCACAACACCGCTCCTTACCCACTGATCCGGTCAACGTGCTCATCGATCGCGGATGCTGCTTCCGCTCGTGCTCCCCTGCATCCTGTCCCAGGTCTCCTGTGTTTGCCTCTGGCCCCTAGGCTCATGCATGTGTATAGGGCGGGGCCGTGCCCACTCACCTTGTCTTATAGGCCCAGGACTCCTGAAACAGGATATGGCTGATACAGGTGCAGGGTATATAAGACTTCCCTTTCCATGTTGGCGGCGCCTGATCAACGTGTTACTTTAGCTAGGTGTTCAGGTCGCCTCGTACCTTGTCTCCTGTTAACCCTGTCTCTTTCGCAGCCAGCCCTGCCACCTTAACCCGGTCCTAACTACGGATTACCCAGGAACTCTTCCGGTGACTGTTGGCTGTGAATCCCATCATCTTCCTTCAGCCGGAACCCGTCTCTGATCCCCGACTTCACCTGGTGATCTCAGCCTTCACGTCCAGCAGGATCCAGATCCCGCCTGATGCTCCTACCCGGCACCAGAACCTGATCTCCGTCATCGGCACTGCCTCCAGGAACTCTGTGGCCCCAGAGACATCTTTCTACCAGTCTCCTGAAGAACGCTGGTCCTGCACCACTAGTACTCCGGCTACCGTGCATCTAGGCCCTCTGGTGGGGTGATCAGGACAGTACCTGTACAGGGGTTAGCTCCGGGTTGCCTCACTGGGGGAGTCCGGTGCACGGCCCAGAGGATCCACCACCAGGACATAACATGTGTCTTGCGCATCCAGGACCAAGTCCTTGTTGTGTTGGTGGCGGCGAGGTGAGACTCATGCTTCCTTCCTCTGCCCTCTCCCCCCAACCTCGCACAACAGAAATGTGATCAAGGTGTCCCTCATCTGCTGAGTCTTCCATGCCCATCGACAGTTCGTCCTGCATTTCTTCGTGGCCTCCTGCACGTTCCTCAACAGTTTGGCTGCTACCATGCGCCCTTGTTAATCCCTCTTCCCCATCGTCCCATGCCTGCCGACTTGGTGCTGCTGACCGTCTGGACCTTGGAGATCTTTTGTATCCCTTCCGCATAGGACTCCTCCTGTACTTCCTCCCCTTCCTCTTGCCCCACCACCTGACTCTGAATACTGTTTAGTGTGCTCCAGCATGTAGATGACCGGAATAGTCATGCTGATAATGGCATCGTCAGCGCTAAACATCTTCGTCGCCATTTCAAAACTGTGCAGAAGGGTGCATAGGTCCTTGATCTGAGACTACTCCAGCAGCATGATTGTCCCACCTCTGGATCTTGTTGGCCCAGGCTATACGTCATAACGTATTGTACCAGGGCTCAGCGGTGCTGCCACAGTCACTGCAACATGTGCAGTCAAATTCCAGCGTGTCGGCACTTCGCATTTCAGCCGGTGAACCGGCAGGCCGAAAGACTTCTGGAACGATGCAAGTCGTTGAGCTGCGGGGTGTGAACGGCGGAAGTGAGCACATAGCGACCATGCCCTTTGCAGAAGCCCATCTAGGCCTGGATAGTGGGTTAAAAATTGCTGGATAACCAAGTTCAACACGTGAGCCATACAAGGCACGCCTGGTCCTCAAGAATTGTATGATGTATGGCAGTGTGTGGTTTAACTCTGATCTGTATATTTACGCTGCCAGGTGACCAGATATATTGTTTTGCTGACAATGTGCTGCGAGTATAAGTTTACAACAATATATTTATTTCTGGTGGACATTGAACTTGCTTTACAGTCGTTATTTCTCTTCATGAACAAACTTGCTCAGTGTTGTTTCTCATATATTCATAAGGGGGTATTTGGTTTAGATACTTTAATATAAAGAAATTTTCATTTGATAAGTGTATAAGCGGGCTGGTTCTCTAGGATTTGTACGATGTATTGTGTCAGTATACGCTGTGATACAGATCTGTGCATTTACGCTACCAGGTTTTTAGATATATGTATTGCCGGCAATCTGTCGATAAAATGGTCTTATAAAGTTATATTTGCTTTCATGTGTGAATATTGAACTTGCTCCACAGGGTATCAGTTTTGGGCAAATACATTGGGATATGTATGTGATGTACCTGGATAACCTGTGCTTTTCAACCCGAATCTGATCTACAGGTTGATTTAACTTTTACAATATGATTATTCTTGCCCTACCATGTTCAAAATCACTCTCTACATATATTTTAGTCCATCTTATATGCTTATTAGGTGGGATTACTTGTTGATATTGTGATATGAGGAATTTTCCAAAATGATACATATATATGCGCTGATCGGTTCGCCGTGATAATGCATGTATGGATCGTTACCTGTTTACCTGTGTTGCTAGGTTACCAGACATGCATACTACTGGCAGTCCACTGAGGGCTTGAGTCACTTTCAAAAATACATGTATTCACTCTTGGTTAACATTATATTTTGGTGGGCAAATATATGAGATTTCATTTACTACTTCTTTGGCATGTACGATTTCATTTGAGTAAAGGCCGCTTTACACACTGCGATATCGGTACCGATATCGCCATCGTGCGTACCCGCCCCCATCTGTTGTGCGACACGGGCAAATCGCTGCCTGTGTCGCACAACATCGCCCGGACCCGTCACACTACTTACCTTCCCTGCGACGTTGCTGTGACCGGCGAACCATCTCCTTTCTAAGGGGACGGTTCGTTCAGCATCACTGCAGTGTCACTGAACCGCCGCCCAATAGAAGCGGAGGGGCAGAGATGAGCGGGACGAACATCCCGCCCACCTCCTTGCTTCCGCATTGTGGCTGGGAGGCAGGTAAGGAGAGCTTCCTCGTTCCTGCGGTGTCACACGGAGCGATGTGTGCTGCCGCAGGAACGAGGAACAACTTCGTTACTGCTGCAGTAACGATATTTGAGAATGGACCCCCATGTCGCCGATGAGCGATTTTGCACGTTTTTGCAACGATGCAAAATCGCTCATAGGCGTCACATGCAACGGCATCGCTACAGCGGCTGGATGTGCGTCACAAAATACGTGACCCCAACGAGATCGCTGTAGCGATCTCGTAGCGTGTGAAGCCCGCTTAAGTGAACATTTCCATCACCAATCTCTTACCATCGCGCATGCTCTATTATATGTGTGTGGGGACAGGTGCTAATTCAGCTTGCTTTACTGACCTGGTTATTTCTGGACTCTGATGTAATGCCTCACATGGCATTCCAGCAGGATTAGACCCAGCTGGTAAGTGCTCAGCTCAGGGGCTAAATTGCACTACGATCGGTGATGGTATCACTTATTTTTTGGTCCTTGACGAAGCCACATTCTCTGTGGTGATACGCGTGGGGCAACACCCCATACCTACACCGATCCTGTGACCTTGCACTGCTTTAAATCTGGACCTCTAGCAGGTAACCTGATGTTTCATTTTGGACGCCTTTGGATAGCTGGTGTTTTACCATACTTAAATCGGTGTCTGTTGTACGCTGATTTCCTTTCCTTTATATAAGGTTTTTATTTCCATTTGTCCTGCTGGTTGTCTATAATTATTATATTGTATTTAACAATGGTGGTGTCAGATAGTATGCTATACTTTTAAGTACAACTGGGTATATGATTGCAGTAACGGATGACATTCATGTTCTGCATCCTACCTGGATTTATTATTGCATGGTACATCTAGTATAAGTGATATTCGAAATTTCGGTGTCAGGTTCCTGACATGGAACCATGTATTGGGGTGTTCGTTGATTATACATATTTTAAATGGTTTTTAACCCTTTCACTGTCTTGTGTGGATTCTATGTATGCATAAATTTTGTACTAATAAAATTAAATTTTTTTAATTGAACAAAAATGCTTTGGTTGATCTCTATATACAGCAACTCTTTTTCTCTTGTTTGAATTTTCCCCAATTTTTGCTGATGGTGATCCCAATAGGGGAAAGGTGCCCCCTTATTCTATAAATTCCATACAAGGCACGTGTCACATTGCTCCGGCGAAGGGCCGCACCCAGGTTTGCAGCATTGTTGCACATGGCCTTCCCTGGCTGCAGGTTGAGTGCAGACAACCATTGATGAAACTCGGTCTCCAGAGCTGACCACAACTCCTCAGCTGTGTGACTCACATTTCCCAGACATTTGAAAGTAAAGACCGCCTGATGCCATTGAGCTCTGCTGCCAGCATAGTAAGGAGGTGTACGGGATTTCTTGTGCGCAGTTACAACGTGGGTGGCCTTACCAGACAGGCTTTGGGCGGAGGTGGAGGACCGAGACGAGGTTGAAGAGGCAGAAGCAGTGGAGGAACTTCTACAATAAGAGGATTGACGCACAACTCGTGGGGACGCAAAACTTGTACAGCAGACTCTTCTCCGTCTCTCACCATAGTTACCCAGTGCCCAGTCAGCGACATGTAACGCCCCTGTCCATGCTTACTGGTCCAAGTATCTGTGGTGAAATGCACCCTGTCACACACAGAGTTTCTCAAGGAAGCGGTGATGTTGTGTGCGACATGCTGGTGTAGCGCATGTACATCTTTCTTGGAGAAGTAGTGGCAACTGGGCATCTGGTACTGGGGCACTGCGATGGACATAAGGTCTCGAAAATCCTCTGTGTCCACCAGGTGGAAAGGCAGCATTTCCGTAGCCAACAGCTTGCAGATGGTGAAATTCAACCTCTTAGCTTTGTCATGGCTAGGAGGAAATGGTCTTTTACTTGTCCACATCTGAGGGACCGAGGGCTGGCTGCTGTGCCGAGACGGCATTGAGTAGGGTGTCCCTGGCAAACTGCTGGTCTGTGAAGACGGTGCAGGCGGAGATATAATGTTGCCTTCATCCAAAGGTGGTGCTCTCAATGTCGGAGAGAGCTTAACACCAGCAGCTGTTTCCACTTCCAAAACAAGTGGAAGAGGTGGAAGGTCTGCGTCCAAAAGCATGTGTGACTGCTGTCCCCACAGTCACAGAGGATGAAGAGCATGAGGATGCACTTGATGGGGCAGATGGTGGTTGGCCTGCCCCGCTAGGCCGCATTGTAGCACAGTGAGCTTCCCACTGCGACTTATGCTTCATATCAATGTGACGGTTCATGGACGAAGTACTCAAACTAGTGAGTTTCTGGCCTCTACTTAGAGATTGGTGACAAATCTTACAGATGACATGAGTTGGGTGATCCTTTGCGATGTCAAAAAAGGCCAAGGTTAGGAAAGGCTTAGAGCCCATGCGACCTGCAGAGCCACCACGACTTCTGCTCAGAGGCAGAGTTGTGGCTGAGGATGCAGTTGTTGACGTGCGCTTCTAGTACTCCGTGTCTGTCCAGGAAGACGCAACCTAACCTTGTCGTCAGTAGCATCCTCCTCCACCTTCTCTGCTGACCTCATCGACTGGCTGACTGTGGGTTGACAGTAAGTGGGATCTCCAACCTCATCATCACCCTGTGTGTTCTCACACCCCTCGTCCTCAGAGCCAACCTCTTCCTACCCTGACCAAATAGTAAAGTTGTCGTTCCAATCGGGTATCTGAGTCTCATCAGCATGTTCCTCATTGTCTCCACCGAGAGGAGTTACAGTTTGGGAATGAGGGTCTACATTATGCTCAGAACCTTCTTCATTTGTGCCTGGATCCGACTCACAAAGCTTATGGGCATCAGTGCAGACCTCTGATTCCCAGGCTACAGTGTGACTGAACAGCTCTGCAGACTCAACCATCTGTTACCCCATATTCAGCAGGGTGGGTGGAGACTTGAGAGCTGTTAGGAAGCAAGTGCGATTGGGGTGACAACTCAGAGGACTGGAGTATTTGGGATGTGGAAGTTGAGGTGGAGGAGAGGCCACTTGATAGAGCACTTGAGATCCATTCAAGCACCTGCTCTTTTTGTGCCTCATATGCCTTTGGTAGCGATGGTCGTGTCCGTAAGAAAGTGATCATATCAGATTGTCCACGGAAAGAAGTAGACATCTTACTTTGGCTGGAAGATGGTCTTTCTTCAGCAGAGGTTACTGTTGCTTTATCACCTACCCCACGGACACAAACGTTTTTTCCCTTTCCAACACGCCTGTTCCCCTTTCCACCAGCATCTGGCCTTTTGACACTCATTTTGTATGTGAACAAATTGGCAACTCTACAGTTGTTGGCAAAAGCAAAAACAATTAGGATGGAAATCGAGCAAAGCTGAGCGGCCAAACAGTGGTACTATGCCCAAAGTATTGCCTGGGCTAGCTGCTGTAAAAAAATTGGCTACTGGATAGACAGGCCGTGTAGCTTACTTTACAGCTGGGCTACACCACTGACTACCAGACACTGCTACTATGCCCAAGGGATTGCCTGGGCTAGCTGCAGTAAAAAATTGGCTACTGGATAAACAGGTGGTGTAGCTTTCTTCACAGCAGTGCTACACTACCTGCCCAAAAGGATTGCCTGAGCTAGATTTGGCCAGATGCTGTGAAAAACACTTTCACAGCACTGGCACAGACCTGCCTGGCAAAAATCGCTAGGAACTGCGCTAACGTAGCCCTGAAAAGGGCTGAAATTACAACTAGTCCCTACTTCCTAAACCTATCTCTCTATTACACTTTATAGCGCCCACAGCAGCAGTAGCGGTGACTGACACACAACTGCAGCACTGAGGTAATGGCGGCGATGGGGAAAATGTCCGGGTCTTATAGGGCAAGGACATGTGACATACACAGCCAATGACACATGCCCTTGCTTGTGTGCAAAAAATGCACTTTGCTGTGTGTGATTGGCTGACAGCCTGCACCGCTCCACTGTACATGCGGTTAGGAAAAAAAAAAAGGAGATCGCAATGATTTCAGCAGCACTGATCTAAAGCCCGCCCCCCCACACACTATACATTGGATTTGGATATTATTATTAACATTGAATGACAGTATTACTGTGAAAAGCCAGTTATGCTTTTGGTGATCGAACCGTTATCGAACATAACCTCGAACTATCGAATTTGAAGCTAATTGTTCGCGTTCATTGAACGACTCGAACATCGCCTAAAACAGGTCGAATTTGAGATTGGCGAACAGTTCGTTTCGAACACCGCTCATCTCTAGTCTCCATTCTTTAAAAGCTGCAATGATGGCAATTCCTTATTCCCTACATCATATTTTCTTTCTGCCGGAGATAAAAGTTGGGAGAAGAAGGCACAGGGATGTAATAAACACTTATCTCCTTTCCTCTGGGACAGAACAGCTACTAAAGCACAATCAGAGGCATCGACTTCCATAATGAAAGGAAGTTCTGAGTCGGGATGGATTAACACAGGGGCTGTCGTACACTTGGATTTTAAATTGGAAAAGGGTTCCTCTGCTTCGGGGGACCATGCAAAGACATTTGCCTTCTTAGTGAGTTGTGTGATGGGAGCAATGATCTCCGAAAAGTTTTTAATGAAGCGTCTATAAAAATTAGCAAAGCCGATAAAGCGTTGAACTTGTTTTACGCTGTTAGGAGTCGGCCAGTCCAGAATCTCCTTAATCTTACTAGAGTCCATGCATAGACCTTGAGGGCAGATAATGTAACCAAGGAATTGTATTTCATCTTGGTGAAATTCACATTTTTTGATCTTAATGTAGAGTCGATTCTGTCTTAATCGTTCCAGAAAAAGTGCCACATGCAGCTGGTGTTCTTCCACTGAGTTGGAGAAAATCAAGATGTCATTGAGATAGATTATTACAAACTGGTCCAGGATGTCTCTAAACATGTCGTTGACGAGGTGTTGGAAGGTGGCTGGAGCATTACAAAGACCAAAAGGCATCACTAAATACTCAAAATGTCCGTAACAGGATCTGAAGGCAGTCTTCCATTCATCCCCAGGTCTTATGCGGACTAAGGGTACCGTCACACTTTAGCGACGCTCCAGCGATCCCACCAGCGATCTGACCTGGTCAGGATCGCTGGTGCGTCGCTACATGGTCGCTGGTGAGCTGTCAATCAGGCAGATCTCACCAGCGACAAGTGATCAGCCCCCAGCCAGCAGCGACGCGTGGAAGCGATACTGCGCTTGGTAACAAAGGTAAATATCGTGTAACGAAGCTTGGTTACCCGATATTTACCTTGGTTACCAGCGCACACCGCTTAGCGCTGGCTCCCTGCACTCGTAGCCAGAGTGCACATCGGGTAAATAAGCACAGCGCTTTGCTTACTTACCCGATGTGTAGTCTGGCTACGTGTGCAGGGAGCCAGCGCTGGCAGCCTGAGAGCGGTGGACGCTGTAACCAAGGTAAATATCGGGTAACCAAGCTAAGCGCTTGCTTGGTTACCCGATATTTACCTTGGTTACAGCTTACCGCAGGCTGCCAGAAGCCGGCTCCCTGAACATTCAGATCGTTGCTCTCTCGCTGTCACACACAGCGGTGTGCTTCACAGCGGGAGAGCAACGTTCAAAAAAATGAACCAGAGCTGTGTGTAACGAGCAGCGATTTCACAGCAGGGGCCAGATCGCTGCTCAGTGTCACACACAGCGAGATCGCTGATGAGGTCACTGGTGCGTCACAAAAACCGTGACTCAGCTGCGATCTCGCTAGCGATCTCGCTATGTGAGAAGTACCCCTAAGTTGTATGCGCCTCTTAGGTCTAATTTGGTATAGATCGTTGCATATCGTACTCTTTCTAGGAGTTCTAGAATCAGGGGTAGTGGGTAGCGATTCTTGATGGTACTTTTATTAAGCTCACGGTAATCTATGCAGGGTCTTAAGGAGCCACCTTTATTTTTTACAAAGAATATGGGTGCACCCGCCGGTGAGGAGGATGAACGTATAAATCCCTTGGCTAAATTTACATCGATATAGTCCTTGAGGGCCTGTAATTCCGGGGTTGCCAAAGGGTAAATGTGTCCGAATGGTATGGGTGCACCAGGGAGTAATTCTATTGGACAATCATAAGGGCGGTGAGGGGGGAGCTTGTCTGCATTTTGTTTATCACAAACATCTGTAAAGTCACTGTATGCAGGACGTAACCCTGTTGCCTTGTTATCGTCAATGGAAACATTTGAACCTGGTTCAGATGGAGCTACCAGAGGAGTTTTGCCAGAAGAAAAGATTACTTCTTTAGTTTCCCAGTTAATGGTTGGATTCTGCACTTGCATCCATGGTAGACCCAAGATGACAGGAAAATGTGGAGAAGAAATTAATAGGAATGGGAGTACTTCATGGTGACAAGGAGTTATGAGGATTTCAAGTGGCACTGTTTCCTGATCCACTGGCCCTGAGCTTAATGGGGAGCCATCAACTGTCTGCATAACCACAGGTGAGGATTTTGTGTGACATTTAACCCTATGTTTCCGAGCAAAAGATAGATCCATGAAATTGCCACTAGCTCTCGAGTCTACCATAGCAGAGGTAGAAATCCACTGTGAGTGAGTTTATTAGGAGCTTGACTGGAAGAAAACAATGAGAGTCCTTATTTCCTCCATGAAGGTGAGGGGCCACTGCTGAGATGGAATGGACAGCTGTCTTCTCTGGTGTCTCTGGCTCTGAGATAGTGGAGTCTGCATCAGAGAAGTCAAGATCTGTCAGAGCTGCAACTAACTTCCGAGAGCGGCTGGGGCAGTTGATGAGGAAATGATCCAACTTTCCACAGTAAAGGCACAAATTGTCCCGGAACCTACGCTCCCTTCGCTCTGCACTTTCCCATTTCAATTTGGAGTCTATCTGCATAGGTTTAGTGCCAGGTTCTCGGGGACTTCTTTTTTTGGCCTCCCTGGGCATGACAGCAGACGGCGAGGTAGCTTGATTAATGTCATAATTCCAGGCAGCCCATCTCTCCTGTCACTTTTTGGATAGTCGCATGTCAATCTGAATGCAATAATTAATAAACGCATCCAATTGTACTGGGGTCTCACCACGGTCAAGCTCATCTTTTAATGAGTTGGATAGTCCTTTTCTGAAAAATGATAATTTTGCTGCGTTATTCCAATAAGTATAAACGGCCTATCTTTTAAAGTCCATCGCATATTCGGTTACAGGCCGTCGGCCCTGGCGTAATACTAGTTAGGCAGACTCGGCTGTGGCGCCACGATTGGGATCATCAATTAATGGATAAGCCCAAGCAATGGCTTTATGAGTAAGTAACATAATGATGCACGATACCTTGGATCGGTCCGTAGGAAACTGAGTGGCAGTTGTGTCGAAATATAGTCGGCACTGGTTGAGGAAACCCTGGAATTTGTTGCGGTCTCCGCCAAATCTAAATGGTGGCAACTTAGGCATTACTGCAGGTAGGGAGACTGCTGAAGCAGGAGACTGATTTTCCAGGAAAACAAGCCGATCTGTTAGTGCCTGCACGGTATTGCGTAGATCTTGAATTGCTTGTCCATAGACCTGGGCTTGGTGATTAGACTGTCCTTCAAAAGCCTCTGGTTTGGTTTGGTAAGCTTGAACTTCAGTACGCATATCGGACATCGTGGCTTGCATCTGCTTCATACGTGCATCCTTATTCACAGCGGACTCCATTCTTAGAGCTTGAGTATTCTGTCACGATACTGGTGGTAATAGCTGGAGTCCAGTAGCGGGAAACAGGGAGAACGCTAAAGGCAGCAAGTACACTGACAAGTGGGAACTCAGGTACAGTCTGGGACTTGTAGTTCCACGGCAGGTGCAGACGATAATCAGGTTGCTGACAGGTGTGCGGGATACAGAATAGGAGGAAGGAACGATCTGGAAAGAGACAGTGCCAGCAAGAGAACTGCAAGCAGGAGCTTTACACAATACTCAAGCAATGAGTGTTTAACCAGTCTGTATATTAAAGACAAACAGGTGGCGAGGGAGAAGCTTATTAGAAGCATGCTCCACCATCTCGGCAGAGGGCAAAGTTAAGGGCGGGGTAACCAAACAATAGGTAACCAGGGCATTCCTGAAAATCGCAAGCAAGTCAGTATCACTTGACAAAGGCTGCAATATGTAGTCGAAACGCGTTGCAACTGTCAAACAATTCTTGTACATTGGAGTTTGGCCATGATCTGTGTCAATCAGCACTCTATTTTAATACTGCAAGAATAAAAAAGCTGGACATTTATCCTGAGTGGCTATCATTACTCCGTAGCGCCAGACTACTTTCTTTTCCTTCCATTGCCTATAATAGAGGTTCCTTTTGAGCGGATTGCCATGAATCTGGTAGGACCAATTGTGAAATCAGCTAGGAGTCACCAACATATATTGGTGGTAATAAATTTCTACTTGTTACCCTGAGGCGGTACACCGACGACACACCTCGACGAAGCTTATTGCTCGAGAGTTGTTTGCCATGTTCTGTCGTGTTTGGTTGCCTAAGGAGATCCTTCCAAATCAGGGAATCCCGTTTATGTCTAAGATCACCAGGGAATTTTGTAAACATCTGCAGATTACGCAGCTACGCAGGTCGGTGTACCATCCGCAGACTGTTAAGACTAGTACAGTGGTTCACTAAAACGCTGAAAACTATGTTAAAAGGTGGTTTCCAAGGACGGGAAGGATTAGGACATGTTATTACCGTATTTAATGTTCGCCATCCGAAAAGTGCCACAGGTTTCTCACCATTTGAATTAATATATGGTAGGTATACCCGGGATCTGTTGGACATTGTTAAAGAAGCATGGGAACAAGCACCTACCCCCATAAAAGCGTAATTGACCACATTATGGTTATGCAGGGCCAGATTAGAGTGGTAATGCCGATTGTTAAGGACCATCTGTTGGATGCTCAGATGGCTCAAAGTATTAGGTATAATAGAAAGGCTATTGTCAGGCCCTTCAAAAAAAGAGATCGCATATTAGTGTTGGTACCCACTGCTGAAAGAAAATTCTTAGCCAAATGGCAAGGGTCCTATGAGATCCGGGAAAAAAATTGGGGAATTAAATTACAAAGTGTATCATCCTGGTAGGAGAAAACCAGAACAAATATACCATGTGAACTTCCTGGAGGCCTGGAAGGATAGAGAATGTATGGTGACTAATGTACCCCCCGTTATATCTCCTTTGGACCCTTTAACACCGGCCAAGGTAGACATCGGTGATGAGGAATCCAGAATGAAGATAGGGGACTCCCTAACAAAACAGCAAAGACGGGAGACTCGTAAATTAGTACAGCGCAATGCGGATGTATTCTCAGACCTGCCCGACCAAACATCAGTAATCGACATGACTGTCATTGAGCCTCACGTAAAGGTACGAATGAAGCCATATCATGTGATGGAGTCTCGCAGGCAAACCATTGTGGTGGAGGTGAAAAAAATGCTACAGCTAGGCATTATTGAAAAGTCCAGGAGTGAATGGGCTAGCCCTATTGCACTGGTCCCAGTTGGTTCATAACAATTTTGTAACGATTTCTGAAAGTTGAATAGTGTCAAAATTTGACCTTTATCCAATGCCCAGGGTGGATGAGTTAATTGACAGAATGAGATGAGCACAGTATTTTACAACTCTCGATTTGACCAAGGGTTACTAGGAAGTACCACTGACAGAATCAGCAAAAGAAAAGATCGCTTTTGTCACGCCGTTTGACAGCAAACCCAAAATAATGTGCAATAGATCTTAAAGAAGCTCGCTACTTGGGTAATGTGATAGGCCGAGAGGTTATCAAACCACAAATTAATAAAGTTGAAGCTATACATAACTTGCCCCGCCCCTTACCACAAAGTAGGTGATAACTTTCCTTGGCATAATGGGGTATTACAGGTGTTTCATACCCATTTTTGCTGGGAGATCAGCACATTTGACTGATCTCTTAGGCTACTTTCACATTTCCGTCTTTTACCCTCAGTCACAATCCGTTTTGTGTCTGATCCGTCGCAGATAGTGGTAAAAATTATATATCGGGGAGGGGAGAGAGAGAGAGAGAGAGATATTTTTAACCAGAAAGGAATTTACACATCTGACACAGTTGCTCATTTGACGGATTCCACGCCCATAGGCTTACATTTGTCATGCTTCTCCGACTGATGTTCCCGACAGATGATGTTTAAAAGCTGCTTGGTGATGTAAGTGCTTAACCCCTGTATGTTAAAGATACAAAAGTGTATGCAATAACACACTTTTCCTTAAATTTGTATTTTATATTAACCAATATAATAAAATTACCGTATTTTTCGGACTATAAGGCGCACATAAAAGCCTATAATTTTCTCAGAAATCGAAAGTGCGCCTTATATATGAATACAAGCGAGCATTATGCCTCCTGTTAAGAGACATGCTTACTCACCTAAACCGGTCGCTCCGGTGCTGGTTAACCAGATGGGCGGCGCTGTTCTCCGGGACTGGCACCTCCTCTTTTGGCCATCTTGCTCCTCTGTCTTCTTAAGCCTTTGTGCATGACGCGTCCACGTCATACACACTCGCCGGCACGGAGGTCCTGCGCAGGCGCACTACAATACCGTACTTTGATCTGTCCTGAGCAGGGCAGATCAAAGTGCGCCTGCGCAGGACCTCAGTGCCAGAGAGTGTGTATGACGTGGATGCGTCATGCACAGGCTTCAGAAGACAGAAGAGCAACATGGCTGAAAGAGGAGGCGCCAGTCCCGGAGAACAGCGGTGCCCATCTGGCCAACCAGCACCGGAGCGACCGGTTTAGGTGAGTAAAGTGTTTTTTATGTTTTACAGCGCGGCCTGCGCTCTTATAGATAGCATGTTAGAATGCTGTACATAAGAGCAGCGTCGAACTGGCTACCGGAGGAATCTCCAGTAATGCCAGGCCTGCATTCAGTTACCTGCATTGCACTCTGGAGGTCTCACCTGAGCTCCGGCGTGTAGCCTATACTGTACCGCGAGCGCCGAGTGATTGATTTCCCGGTGATTGCGGTTTAGTTCATGACAGCTGCAGACAGGCCGGGGTGATCTCTGGTGCTCTCACCTGAACTCCAGATTGCAGCCCAGCCTGTCTGCAGCTGTCATGAACTTAATGCACTGCGCCTTATAATCCGGGGCGCCTTATAAATGAACCTACGCGCTTTAGCAGGCGCTCATTGCTAATACGCCTTATAATCCGGTGCGCCTTATGGTCCGAAAAATACGGTACTTAATTGTCTCCTTTAAAGTCGTATCTGAACCTTAGTGTTAAAAATTTGGCAAAATACAAGGCTCCATAGGTCACTCCTGGTCAGAGACAGACCCAGAATTTCTCATGCTCAGTGAAATCAGGAACTCAGTGATGTCACCACGCGTTAGAAATACAGGGAGTGGTCTATGGAGCCTTGTTTTTTGAAAGAGGCTCTATAGGTTGAAGTACCGATTTGAGGGTCATCGTGGGACCAGTACATCATAGATTATGTTGGAGCATGTTTTTTTTTTTTGTTTTTTTTTTAAATAACTTTGTGAACAAGTGATAGTGTGGGGGAGTCATTATTCAAATTTTTTTTTCCTGTGTGTGTTTTTTTTCACTTTACACTTATTGGGTTAGGAATGAGAGTATCTGTTAAGATGCCTCTCCATTACTAACGCCTGGGCTTGATGCCAGTTGAGAATTTACAGCTGACATCAACACCAAACAGTATAACCCAGACTGCCACTGCAGTAGGGCAATCAGAAAAAGCTGAGGTGAAGCACCAGAATAGGCGCATCTATTAGATGTGGCATCTGCATGCTAGTATATTTAGGCTGGGAAGGGCGAAATACCCATGAACCTTTCCAGTCTCTTAATAACAGCCAGCATCTATCTGCTTTACCTTGGCTGGTTGTCAAAATAGGAGGATCCCCTTGTCGTTTGTTAAATGCATTTCCTTATTTAATTCCCAGTACTGCCCTGGGAGTCAGAGATGCATCCAGGCATCTTCTCCATGCTGTTTCCATTCCATTTGTGTGCCATTTCCATAAATTTCAGCAATATTCCTACCCCCAGCCCTTCTGGGGGGGGGGGGGTCTGCCGGAAAATTGCTCGAGTTCTACATTAACTTGCATTATACTCATTACTTGAATTGACCCCGTCCCAGCATCGGCCCCGCTTGATTTGAGTACCGTGCACTCAAGCAGTTTAGTGCTCACTTACCACTACTCAGAAAGGAAAGATTGACATATTGCAGCGTTGATATGGCTGGAATTGTTTGAGGGTGCCATGTCACTTTGTCCCTGAGGTGCCATAAAAGCAGACCCCCTCCGATAACGTAAATAAACATATTTTACAATCTACACCCCTGAATTAATTCAAGTAATGCAGTAAGCATGTAAACATCACATGTGCCTCGAAAACTTTTATACCATTGAGTGGTGAAAAAGATTAATTACATTCTACTACTAAAATGTTTTTAGCCCCAAGTTTTTAATTTTTCTAATGGCTAATAAGAAAAAAATGGGACCACACAGTTTATTGTGCAATTTCTCCTAAGCGTGCCAATATCATACTTGTAATCGGGATCTACTTTTCAGCAGAAAGCTCAGAAGGGAAGGAGCAAATTATTATAGTGAAATTATGCAGTTATGGATTGCAGGTTTAATTACACATTGGCACAGCCTCTGAGGTGCCAGAACAGCAGAAATCCCCCATAAGTAACCTTATTTTACAAAATACACCTCTCAATGAATTCATCCAGGGGTACAGTGATCATATTGACACTACAGGTGTGTCACAGAATTTTATACCATTGGGTAGTGAAGAAAAAGGAAATATATTTTTACCAGAAAAACATTGTTTTAGTCTCAGATTTTACATTTTCACATGGGAAAATGGTTAACAATACCACCAAAATGTGTCACACAATTTCTTCTGAGCAAAGCAATACTCCATATATGGCTGCTGAGTACTACTTAGCCACACGGCGACACGTGCAAGGGAGGGAAGAAGCACTATTTGACCCTTGCAGCACAGATTTTCCTAGAATAGTTTGCAGACTCCAAATACAGAGCACCTAAGTGTCAGAAGAGCAGAATCTCCCCTCAAGTGCCCCCATTTTGAAATTACACCTGTCTGTGAAATTATCCACAGGTGTAGTGAATATTTTGACACCATGGGTGTTTTCCAGAAACAAGCAGCAATGGATGTTGCAGAGTGAAAATTGCAAATCTGCCATTGTATTGCTCAATACATTGTAAAGCCCATACATTGTGCCCAGCTCATGCTTCTAGACAAAGCCAGCTCCAGGTTTTTGTGGGCACCAGGTAAAAGTCTCAGTGGGCCTCATGCACACACAGACAAGCACATACACAGATATGTACAGATACAGGCATACATACCGTACATATATTTGAAGACAAATTCACAAAAATACATATAAACAGATAAATATATACACAGTCACACATACTGACATACATAGATATACACTTCATACATACACACAGAAACACATTAGAGATATTTTTCATATGGAAAAGCCAGCAACAAGCCTCACTCACCTCCCCTGCTTGTCTCCTATTCAGCTTCTCTCCGGAGGACATGTGGCTGTGCAGGGCGCGCTGCTTCATGGCCATCACCTCAACAGACATGGCGGCACAGAGTGCATTATGAGGCCATATATGCTAGGAGTGATGCTGCTGGGCCAGCACTGGGACTTTAATTCTCTTTGTTCTGGCCAGGCAGCGACACTGCTAGCAGACAAGGCCACACAGTGCACACTGCGACTGCTGTATATACATCACAGGAGACATAAATAGTAGAAACATTTTTCTCGGATCATTATATTATGTTGCTATCAAACAAGTAAATAGCCACTTTATAATGGCATATATTTTTAGGAAAAAAGGAGTTTTTGACTCATAATAAAGTACTAAAATAATTTTATTATTAACATATCAATTTTAAGTCATTACAAATAGTCAAGTACAATAGGTCAAGAATTTTTTTTTTTTTACGCTTCATTTTCTAACTATGTAACATATACCTTATCCTAAAATAAACATGAAAAAGAAAAACAAAGTTTGTACAGCATGGAACTAAGAATATATATATTTTTTTAACATTTTATATACATTTATTAGAAAAAGAATAAAACTAAAATGTGATCAAGCATGAAACACATTTTTTGGGGAAAAATTCATTACAATCAATAACATAAAACAAAGCGCTAGAAATAGCTTGTATTTGAGGAAACAAGTAGTGCATTATTGATGGTGAGAAGAAAACCTGGGTAAGACATTAGTAGAGGTTTCCAATGGTTTAGGGATGTTTGTGTACAGATGATGGTACATTCATCAATTATGTCAGTCCAAACAGCAACATATATATTTTCATACACAACAGATAGCTCTGGTACACCATGAATGAGAAGTCTCTGCACATCGGTACAGGTTATGTAAAAGGCAAGTCTGGTGTCTTCACAATGGTATCTTCTTCTGCCAGAAGCAGTTATAGAACTTACCAAGAAATGTGGCAGTGAGGGTAATAAGTCAATGTCCGTTTTCTAGATCCCATCTACCATCCGAAGACAAATTCCATGTCTTTAAATACGAGGCTCTCATCCTTTTTAGGCATTTGCTTGTCTGACAAAACCTGGTAGTCACTAGTTGAAACTCTGTATGCTGATGCAAGAGGTCTCATTCCTGATCTTGGAGTACTAATTTGTTGAGTAGGAGTCCCGTAAACTGTTACTGATGGTGTGGAGGCCGAAGTCACCGACGTCTTCTCTCCACTATCCATTATACTCTTATCAATACAAGGTTTCATACTAATCGTGATGCAATCTCCAAATATTTTTCCATCCCATCTTTACTTAATGCTTTCCTCGCCTGCAGTTTGGACTGGTACTGTATGTGCATCCAGTTCCCTGAATTGGACATCACATGTTTTACTATATTCCCGTACTGAGCAAACTTTAGTAAAATGTAGGAGGCGGAGGTTTGAGGAAACCCGAATACCGTAACCCAAGAATCATCCAGATGGTCATCAGATGTTAAAGCGTCACCTTGTGTGTAAAAGGGATCCACTTGTGCAGGAGAAAAGCTCCTTTCCTGGTTTGCATAACGGTTGCTGGACTAAAAACTCTTGCAGGTGCACATGGGGTGGATGGGACTACTCCTATGTGAGATGCCTGCACTGTGGAAAGGTTTGTCAGTTTTCTTGAACTTAAAGGTGTGGATCCAAGACTTGGGCTTAGAAGATCATCATAAATGCTTGCAACAGTGGGTGTGCCACTCTTATCTCTATGAGCTGGAAGCACAGGCTGAGGAGGAGAGCTCCCTGCTATCAATGGCGATCGCAGATCCATAATGCCGACTGATGGACGCAGCTGTGGAGTTACAGGGGTTGGTATATCACTCATGAGAAAGCCGGGCAGGAACTGGGCACCACCACCAGGCTTCAGAAAGGTTGGTGAACCCAGTGTCATTGGTTCACCACACAGCGACTCCAGAGAGAAAGTGGACATGACAGGAACAGCCACAAAACTCTGACTTTCAACGTGGATTTAAAAAAAAAAAAAAAAATATCGGTACTAAAAATATTAATAAACTCCTCCACTGTTGAAGGGGGGCAGACTGCTTCCAATGCAGAGTTCATTTTCTTAACAAATTCTCTATTTTAATTTATATTAAATAGGTGGTCATCAGATTGCCTTACTGTAAGTAGGAAATTCTATAATTATATTACATATGTTAGCTACAAATATCGAGCGTGAAACAATGAATTTCCCCAATCAATACTCACTGGCTCATTCACAAATGGTTGCCCACAGGTTTATTCATCAAAACAGCCTTATATGTCTCTGATTTCTATGCAGCATGCGAGCTTGTGAGCAGGGCTGTGGAGTTGGTAAGACAAACCTGCAACTCCGACTCCTCAATTTCTCTTGCACCGACTCCAACTCCACGACTCTGACTCCCACATATATTGCTTATATTTAAGTGAAAAATGTATTGTAGTACAAGGTGAACATCAGATATTTAATGATTTTTATGATACAATAATCAAGATATTTAGAACATAAAATATATTTATTGGAATACAACTTTAGAACACAAAAATCTGTAATAAATTGTAAATATGTAATACACTAAGTAATATAGATTACGAAACGCGTAGTCCATACTGCATATACCTTGCACTTAACAACTTGTCAAAAGCTCTGGAATTTTTTATTCTTAGATAATAAAGTCAGAGAAAAAAAAAACAACAACTTTTGTTGCCCTTGGAGTCATTCTGCCTTGCTGGATCCTTCTTCATCTTGTTCTACATATCTTGGAAGTCTTCCACTTCAGGTCCGTGCAATAAGGAGAACAAGGACGCCGGGGCTTGAGCTCTGACAGGTGAGCTGGTCTACAACATTTATTTCAAAATGTATATATATATATATATATATATATATATATATATATTGAACTACTGTACCCAATTTATTATATATTTTAGGAGTCGGAGTCGGTCCATTTTATACCGACTCCACCAAAATGAACACCGACTCCAACTCCATGACTCCGACTCCACAGCCCTCCCTGAACAGGGAGGGACAAAGGATGGAAAGACAGAACAGTGGGGACACAGAGGGACAGAGCAGGGGAGATACAGAGTGCAAAGGAGACACAGCGGGTGGGGGAGACAGCGGGCAGGGGAGACACAGCGGGCGTGGGAGACACAGCGGGCGTGGGAGACACAGAGGGCGTGGGAGACACAGAGGGCGTGGGAGACACAGAGGGCGTGGGGGACACAGAGGGCGTGGGGGACACAGAGGGCGTGGGGGACACAGAGGGCGTGGGGGACACAGAGGGCGTGGGAGACACAGAGGGCGTGAGAGACACAGAGGGCGTGAGAGACACAGAGGGCGTGAGAGACACAGAGGGCGTGGGAGACACAGAGGGCGTGGGAGGCACAGAGGGCGTGGGAGGCACAGAGGGCGTGGGAGGCACAGAGGGCGTGGGAGGCACAGAGGGCAGGGGAGGCACAGAGGGCAGGGGAGGCACAGAGCGCAGGGGAGGCACAGAGCGCAGGGGAGACAGCGCAGGGGAGACACAGAGCGCAGGGGAGACACAGAGCGCAGGGGAGACACAGAGGGCAGGGGAGACACAGAGGGCAGGGGAGACACACACAGCTGCACACTTGTTACCACAAATTCATAAAGTCACAAAATAACAGCAATAAAAAATGAAAAACAATTAAAAAGTGCTGCAAAGAACATATCACAATTGTGTTGTGTAAAACATGGCCATTATCACTACAATATAATATAATGTATGATTTTATTGTGATCATGGTAAAAAAAAAACCCAAAACAACCATTCAATATATTGTAAAAGCCCTTAAAAAGAGCAGATATATTCCAGAAAGGGTATCAATGTCAGGAAAAAGGGGGGGGGGGGAGGATATTAGGGCAGGCGATCATGGCATAAAAATAAAATTAGTTTTTACTGATAATTCAGGGTTTCTAAGAAACCCTCCACGACAGCACCACAGGAGTTGGGACAGGAAACACAAAGAGATTAAAAAAGCCCTCCCCACTCCAGTATTTTTTCCAAGTAACTACATTGGTACGAATGGTTCAAACTTTAAAATCAGTAATAAACCATAACATTTTTGCAACAGGTAGAGGGGGAATATCCATGCTGTCATGGAGGCTATAAACTGAATTACCGGTAAATACTAATGCCTGCTTTACACGAGTCGATCTCTCGTGCGATTGCACGAGCGATCGTACCCGCCCCCGTCGTTTGTGCGTCACGGGCAAATCGCTGCCCGTGTCGCACAAACTCGTGTAACCCCCGTCACACATACTTACCAGCCGTACGACCTCGCTGTGGACGACGAAGTCCACTTCCTGAAGTGGGACGGACGTTCGGAGTCACAGCAACGTCATACGGCAGCTGGCCAATAGAAGTGGAGGGGCGGAGATGAGCGGGATGTAAACATCCCGCCCACCTCCTTCATTCCGCATAGCCGGCGGGTGCCGTGGGACGCAGGTAAGCTGTGTTCATCATTCCCGTGGTGTCACACGGAGCGACGTGTGCTGCCACGGAAACGATGAACAAGCTGCACAAATAAAAATAAACGATATTTTAAAAATAAACGACCAGTACACGACTCAAAATTTGTGAGCGATACTGCGTCGCCCGGAGGTGTCACACGAGACGACGTCGTGCGGTATGCCGGATGTGCGTCACGAAAACCGTGACCCCGACAACATATTGCACGATATATTGTCTCGTGTAAAGCTGGCATAATTCTACTTTCTCTACTCACCCACCATGACAGCACCACAGGAGAACTACAAACGAACATTTCTTAGGGGGGGGACACAACAGCCTGAAAGTCCTTACGGTCAAAGGCTAAAGGCCCCGTTACACGCAACGACGTATCTAATGATATATCGCCGGGGTCACGGATTCTGTGACGCACATCCGGCATCGTTAGTGATGTCGTCGCGTGCGACACCAACGAGCGGCCGTTAACAATGGAAAATACTCACCAAATCGTCCATCGTTTACACGTCATTCATTTTCAAAAAATCGTTGGTTGTTGAGGGCGCAGGTTGTTCGTCATTCCCATGGCAGCACACATCGCTATGTGTGACACCTCGGGAACGATGAACTACAGCGTACCTGTGTCCTCAACGAGCACCGAGGTGGGAGTGACGGAGATGCGGCTGCTTTCTGTCCCTCCGCTTCTATTGGTGGCCCGCTCTGTGACGCCGCTGTGACTCCGACCGAACCTCCCCCTTTCAGGGGAGGTTGTTCACCGCCCATAGCGACGTCGTTAGCGAGGGCTGTACATGTGACATGGACAAGTGAGATTGTGCGCCACGGGCAGCAATTTGCCCGTGACGCACACACGACGGGGGCGGGTGCCATCGCTAGCGATATTGCTAGCGATGCCGCTCCGTGTAAAGCCGCCTTTAGTCCTTTTTAGACAGTAAATTCAGTTTTTAGTGTTTTGTGAAGGTATAGACTGATCACCAGATAGCGGCTCTGCATATCTGCTCGATGGAAGCGTCAGCCTTCTCGGCCCAAGAGACAGACACCGATCTGGTAGAATGAGCTGTGAAGTCTTTCGGAGAAGATAGAGCTTGGTTTTTGTAAGCTTTGCTGACTGCTCTAGGTGTCAATTTTGTTTTTTGTCAGATTTGTACCTATATTCCGCCCCATGATGTGGACATAGAGATTATGGTTCTTCCTCACACAATCGGTTCTCTGAAGATAGTGTAAAAACAGCCTGCGTACATCTAAGGAATGAAATTCCCCTTTATCGTCACATGGATTCTGACAGAAAGATGGTAGTATTATATCTTAGGATCTGTGAAAATCCGATACTAGTTTTGGAAGAAATGAGTGGTCCTGATAGAAGATAATTCTGTTGTTCAGGATTTTTAGGTACGGCTGTCTAGTAGTGGTCTGTAATTCACCAACTCGTCTGGCTGACGTAATTGCTACTAGGATACAGTTTTTCAGGACAGGGTTCAATATCTGTTGAGGTGATAGACTCAAAGGGTTGTTGTGTTAGGCCCTTAAAGACTATATTCAAGTCCCGGCGAAGGACTAGATAAATTTGTTTCGGTTGCACTTCTGAAGTCATAAACCTAACTCACCGATAGCTTGCTAGATCTTCATCGAAGTATAAGCTACGGGCTGAGATTTGGATCTTGAAGGTACCAGGTTTAGGCCTTTGTCTAGCCATTCTGAAGAAAGTCCAAGATCTGAGCCACCTTAAGATAAAATGGATCTGGTAATTCATATCCACATCAGAAGGAGAAGGTCTGCCATAGTTTGCCCAAATATGGCGTTCGTAACAAGATTTCGGCTTTTCTGTAGCGTCTCAATCCCCTTGTCCGACAGGTCTCTGACTTTTAGGATTTTGGTTTCAGAAGCCATGCCATTAGGCTGAGCTTGTGAACTCTTGGTGGAATAGCGTCTTTGCCAGCACTGGAATTGATGGGAAGGCATAGGCTAAATTGAACTCCCACAAATGGGAGAGGGCATTCACGGCAAGACACCAATCGGTTGGATTTAGAAATAAAACAACGGTTTACTTTTGCGTTCGGCTGTCTTGCAAGGTGGATTACTTCCGGGTTGCCCCATCTCTCCACTAAGTTCTGAAATACTTTTGAATTTAGAGCCCACTCGCCCGAGTTAACATCTCTTTGACTGAGAGACTGCCTGCATGATTGTGGAGCCCTTCAGATGAAATGTGGAGAGAAATAGAAGGTGCTTCTCTGCTCAGCTCAGTATTTTTGTAGACATTTTTAGGCTGAGCTTGTGAACTCTTGGTGGAATAGCATCTTTGCCAGCACTGAAATTGATGGGAAGGCATAGGCTAAATTGAACTCCCACAAATGGGAGAGGGCATTCACGGCAAGACACCAATCGGTTGGATTTAGAAATAAAACAACGGTTTACTTTTGCGTTCGGCTGTCTTGCAAGGTGGACTACTTCCGGGTTGCCCCATCTCTCCACTAAGTTCTGAAATACTTTTGAATTTAGAGCCCACTCGCCCGAGTTAACATCTCTTTGACTGAGAGACTGCCTGCATGATTGTGGAGCCCTTCAGATGAAATGTGGAGAGAAATAGAAGGTGCTTCTCTGCTCAGCTCAGTATTTTCGTAGACATTTTTAGGCTTTTTTATGACGAGTGCTTCCTTGATGACAAAGGTGAGCCACCATCATCTCTGGATCAGTGGAGATGCTGCCTTGAGTGCTTCATCCACCGCATTTAGTTCTCTGTAGTTTGAGGGCCTTAGACTGATCTCGTGCGTTCAGAGCCCCTGGAAGGATATGTGCGCCACCATGCCCCCCTTGCTGGCTGGCGTCTGTGGTTATTGTTACTGGAGAATTCGGAGTCCAACAGCTCCTCCTTGGAGGTTTTTCATGGACATCCACCTTGGGAGAGATGATTTTATTGGTCTAGATAGGGGAAGCTTCCTGTATAGAGACGTGGGCAATCATCCCAGGCTGCTAAGATGGCTGTTTGGAGCATTCTGAGCCCAGGCTACTGTTTGAATGCAGGATGTCATGGATCCTAGGACTAACATGGCCAATTTCAAAGTTACTGATCACTGGCTGTGGAGATCCGAAATCTGGATTTGATTCTGTCTAAAGCCAGTAGGATGCCGAGGAAAATCTTCTTCGTAGATGGATTTAGATCAGTTTTGTTGGTTCACTATCCATCCTAGTTCCTTCAGTACCATGAGGTTCCTCTGTACATGCTGCTCGAGCATTGGGGCTGAAGGAACAAGTATCAGGAAGTCGTCGAGGCAGGGTGGTTGATAACCAGGCGGTGTAGAGGAAAGAAGGTGAATGCCATCTTCATTCCGTCTTTGATGGTGTTCAGAACCCATTGGTTCCATGAGACTGTTGACCATTGGGGGAAGACTCTCGATAGATGTCCTCCTGCCATGCCAGAGTCATCGCTTATACTGATGCTGGGTACGCTCTTGCATTTCCTGGGAGGAAAAGATACTTCTACTTTCTCCTCTCTTGGGGTAGCTCCACCGTTATGACTTACCCCTTCCTTTATAATGAGAGAATTGGCCCTGAGAGCATGAAAAAATTTCTTGGGTTTTTGTTCCGGAATTGTTTTTTTGTGGCTTTGGCTAGAAGGTCGTCTAGAGCTGGTCCAAAAACATACTTTCCCTTGAAGGGGATGTTACAAATTTTAATCTTAGCAGTTTATTCACCACTCCATAGTTTGAGTCATAGGTCTCTTCTTGCGGAGTTAGAAAGTACTGCTAATTTTGCAGCAACACGGACTGATTCAGCCGAGGAGTCTACTAGGAACCCTGTAGCTTTCTGAAGCAGTGGAAAGGAAGCTAATAGGTCTTCTCTGGTGGGTGTCCCAAGAGAGGTGGTCTTCAAGTCGTCCCAGCCACATATATAGGGATCTTGTATACCTGTGGAGGCTACATTAGTGTTCCTTAGAACTAACAAGGTTTCCCACAATGTCACGAACAGGCTTTCATCCTCCTATCCATTGGGTCCCTGAGCTGTGAAAAGTCCTCAAAAGGAAATGCTGTCTTTTGGCAACTCTAGAGACCTAGACGTCCCCTTTAGAAAGTTCCCAAGTTTCGGCTGTATCGTCCTCAAGTGGGAAACCAGTGTCTAAGCTCCAAGAGAGTGCCTAGGCGTCTCTCCGGAATCTCCTATTCTGAAGGATTTAGTCCTGGATATTCTTATGAACAGGGAATCTTGCACTATTGGGCTTTCAGGCAGCCGAACATTATGTCCTGCACTGGCTTCGTAGTCTTTTCTACATTAACCCCCATGGTATCTCGCACAGCTCCCCGCAGCTCCTGAGAAGAAGTATCTTTCATTTTCAGGCCCTCCTTCTGTTTCGGACACAAAGTCATAATCCTCACCTAAGGGTCTGGGAGAGAAGTATGGGTCCTCTTTCGAGACAGAGACCGACACTTTAATGGGGTTTGGCTTCCATTCTTCGGGGCCGGGCCCGCTAAGGGTAGTGTTTGAGAGAAGGCTAAAGAGAAATGTACCTAGCGCACAAGATTTTTGATCCGCTGATAAGGGAAGGATGTTCTTCCCTGACCACCTGATCAGTGTAGGGGTGACACAGCTTTTTACTACTGGAAGACGGGAGTTTCTTAGCGCACATGATACACTTGAGGCTAGACGTTTTCTCCATCCCACCATCACAGTATACTTACTGGATCAGGGGTAGCGCTGGGTTTTACAGCACAGAGCGGAAAAGATTGCCCATTATGCAGTCCTACTTTAGGTTGTTTTCAAGCCAGGCACTTACATGTGAGTGCGAGGCCCCAGCACCATAATCCCATATGGGCGACTCTTCATCCTCAGACGGTCCAGGTAGGTCTCTCCATGAGAAGGCAAACCCATTGGTGCTGTAGCGGGGCTGAAACAGCGCTTGCGTTCTAGGGTGGAATGAATATTCCCGGAAGTACGTCATCTCCGCGTGCGCCGGTGACGTCACTTACTGCGTGCCATTGCCACCGCACGTTAGCAAGGAGGAGGTATCGGGGAGCTCAAGGAGGCCCCTGACATGTCGAACATGCTCCGCTTTACCTCATGTGAGACGCAGGGAGAGCAGGCAGGTCCCGAATCCAGGGGAGATGGGAGCAGCGATGGAGGAGGGAAGCGGAAAGCTCCGACCTCAGCTGCCCGGTGGTAAGATAAATTGTTTTACTTTCCCACAGTACTCTAGTCATTGGCCACAGAGCACCACAGGTCCTCTTCGTGCCCCAGTAGGGACAAGAAACAACACTGGAAAGGGGAGGTGGGGAGGAGTTTTTTAACCTCTTTGTGTTTCCTGTGGTGCTGTCGTGGAGGATGACTAGAGAAAACACTGATTATTTTTCTAGTAAAGTCAGTGTTGGATATGAACACCGAACTTTAAAGTTCAGGTCCACTCATCTCTACTCATACGTTACATGGCATCACTGCTGTCTGCACATCACAAGCAATGATTTAGCATATGTATATTTAGTATAGGTATGATTCAGTATCGTAGAGGTATGAAAGCCATTCTGTACTGCATCATTAGCAGCAGCAGCGGAGGTGAATTAGGAGATAATGCAGCAACTCACATGTGTATAATGAGATTGTACAGCAGCTGAGATATGTATAAAATGAGATTATGCAGCAGGTGAGGTGTGTATAATAAGGTTCTTCAACAGCTGTATAAAATGAGGTTCTGCAGCAGTTGAGGTGTGTATAATAAGGTTCTACAGCAGCTGTGTGTATGATGAAGTTCTACAGGAGCTGTGGTGTGTATGATGAGGTTCTGCAGCAGATGAGATGTGTATTATAAGATTCTAAAGCAGCTGAGACTCATATTTACAAGATTCTTCAGCAGCTGAGGTGGGTATTAGGTTTTGCATCAGCTGATGTGTATAATACAAGCTTCTGCAGTAGCTGAGATGTGTTTTATGAGGTTCTGCCGCAGCTGAGGTGTGTATTATAAGATTCTGCAGCAGCTGACGTTTGTATGATAAGGTTCTGCAGCAGCTTATATGTATTATGAGGTTCTGAAGCAGCTGAGATGTGTATTATAAGATTCTGCAGCAGCTGAGGTCTATTAAAATTCTTCAGAAGCTTTAGTTTACGGTTCTGCAGCAAAAGAGGTATGTATTATGAGGTTCTGCAGCAGCTGAGGTGTGTATTAAAAGATTATATTGCAGCTGAGATGTGTACTATGAGGTTCAGCAGCAGATGAGATGTGTCTGATAAGATTCTAAAGCAGCTGAGATGCATATTATAAGGTTCTGCAAGAACTGATGTGTGTATGATGAGGTTGTGCAGCAGCCCAGGTGTGTATTAAAAGGTTCTGCTGCAGCTGAGATGTGTATTATGAGGTTCAGCAGAAGCTGAGATGTGTATTATAAAGCTCTAAAGCAGCTGAGATACATATTTATAAGGTTCTGCAGCAGCTGAGGTGTGTATTAGGTTCTGCAGCAGTTGATATGTGTATTGTAAGGCTCTTCAGCAGCTGAGGTTTGCATTATAAAGGTCTTCAGCAGCTGACTTTGGTATTATAAGGTTCTGTAGCAGCTGAGGTGTTTATAATGAGATTCTTAAGCAGCTGAGGTGTGTATAATAGGGTTCTTCAACAGCTTTGTATATTGAGGTTCCACAGCCGTTGAGGTGTGTATAATGAGGTTCTGCAGCAGCTGTGTGTATGATGAAGTTCTACAGCAGCTGTGGTGTGTATTATGAGGTTCTGCAGCAGCTGAGATGCATTATCTAAGGCTCTTCTGCACCTGAGATGTGTATTATGAGGTTCAGCAGCAGATGAGATGTGTATTATAAGGTTCGATAGAAACTGAGATTCATATTTACAAGATTCTTCAGCAGCTGAGGTGGGTATTAGGTTTTGCAGCAGCTGAGGTGTATAATATAAGCTTCTGCAGCAGCTGAGATGTGTATTATGAGGTTCTGCAGGAGCTGCGATACATTATAAAAGGCTCTTCTGCAGCTGGGTTGTGTATTACAAGGTTCTGCAGCAGCTATATATATATTGGGGTTGTACAACAGCTGAGGTGTGTGATAAAATTCTGCAGCAACCGAAGTGTGAATTGTAAGGTTCTGCAGCAACTGAATTGTGTATGAGGAGCTTCTGCAGCAGCTGAGGTGTGTATTAAAAGGTTCTGCTGAAGCTGAGTTGTGTATTATTATAAGGTTCTAAAGCAGCTGAGATGCATATTTAAGAAGGCTCTTCAGTAGCTAAGGTGTGTATTAGGTTCTGCAGCAGCTGGGGTGTGTGATAAGATTCTGCAGCAGCTGAGAAGTATATTTTAAGGAGCTAAAGCAGCTGAGATGCATATTATAAGGTTATTGCGCAGCTAAGGTGTGTATTAAAGGGTTATGCTGCAGCTGAGATGTGTAATATGAGCAGCAGCTGAGATGTGTAATATGAGCAGCAGCTGAGATGTGTATTATCAGATTCTGCAGCAGCTGAGGTGTATTATGAAAGTCTGCAGAAGCTGAGGTGTGTATTATAAAGTTCATCAACAGCTGAACTTAGGTTCTGCAGCAACTGAGTTGTGTATGATGAGGTTCTGCTGCAGCTGAGATGTCTAATATAAGGTTCTGTAGCAGCTGAGATACATTATATATGGCTCTTCTGCAGATGAGTTTTATATTACAAGCTTTTGCAGCAGCTGATGTGTATTGAGGTTCTACAGCAGCTGAGGTGGGCATTAAAAGGTTCTGCAGACCCTGAGGGGTGTAAAATGAGGTTTTGCAGCAGCGGAAGTGTGTATTATAAGTATAAGGTTCTAAAGCAGCTGAGATACATAATATTAGGTTCTGCTGCACCTGAGATGTGTTCTGAGGTTCAGTAGCAATTGAGATGTGTATTATAAGGTTCTAAAGCAGTTGATATGTATATTATAAAGTTCTGCAGCAGCTGACGTTTGTATGATGAGGTTCTGCAGCAGCTGATATGTATTATGAGGTTCTGCAGCAGCTGAGATGCATTATCTAAGGCTCTTCTGCACCTGAGATGTGTATTATGAGGTTCAGCAGCAGATGAGATGTGTATTATAAGGTTCTAAAGAAGCTGAGATGCATATTTACAAGATTCTTCAGCAGCTGAGGTGGGTATTAGGTTTTGCAGCAGCTGAGGTGTATAATATAAGCTTCTGCAGCAGCTGAGATGTGTATTATGAAGTTCTGCAGCAGCTGGGGTGTGTAGTATAATATTCTGCAGCACCTGAGGTCTATTAAAATTCTTCAGAAGCTGAGGTGTGTATTATAAGGTTCTTCAGCAGCTGAGTTGGACATTACAAGATTCTGCAGCAGCTGATTTGTGTATTATGAGGTTCGTCAGCACCTGAGATGTGTATAATAAAGTTCTAAAGCAGCTGAAATACATATTATAAAAGTTTCTTCAGCAGCTGAGATGTGAAATATAAAATTTTGCAGTAACTGAGGTGTGTATTAAAAGTTCTCCTGCAGCTGAAATGTGCATTATGAGGTTCTTCAGCAGCTGAGGTGTTTATTACTAGGTTCCGCTGCCCCTGAGGTGTGATAAGATTCTGCAGCAGCTGAAGTGTGTATTTTACGGTTCTGCAGCAAAAGATCTATGTATTATGAGGTTCTGCAGCAGCTGAGGTGTGTATTAAAAGATTCTTTTGCAGCTGAGATGTGTACTATGAGGTTCAGCAGCAGCTGAGATGTGTCTTATACGATTCTAAAGCAGCTGAGATGCATATTATAAGATTCTGCAAGAACTGATGTGTGTATGATGAGGTTGTGCAGCAGCCCAGGTGTGTATTAAAAGGTTCTGCTGCAGCTGAGATGTGTATTATGAGGTTCAGCAGGAGCTGAGATGTGTATTATAAAGCTCTAAAGCAGCTGAGATGCATATTTATAAGGTTCTGCAGCAGCTGAGGTGTGTATTAGGTTCTGCAGCAGTTGAGATGTGTATTGTAAGGCTCTTCAGCAGCTGAGGTTTGCATTATAAAGGTCTTCAGCAGCTGACTTTGGTATTATAAGGTTCTGTAGCAGCTGAGGTGTATATAATGAGATTCTTAAGCAGCTGAGGTGTGTATAATAAGGTTCTTCAACAGCTGTGTATAATGAGGTTCTACAGCAGCTGGGGTGAGCATTATAAGGTTTTTCAGCAGCTGAGGTGTATATAATGAGATTCTTAAGCAGCTGAGGTGTGTATAATAAGGTTATTCAACAGCTGTGTATAATGAGGTTCCGCAGCCGTTGAGGTGTGTATAATGAGGTTCTGCAGCAGCTGTGTGTATGATGAAGTTCTACAGCAGCTGTGGTGTGTATGATGAGGTTCTGCAGCAGCTAAGGTGTGTATTAAAAGGTTCTGCTGCACCTGAGATGTGTACTATGAGGTTCAGCAGCAGTCGAGATGTGCATTATAAGGTTCTAAAGCAGTTGATATGTATATTATAAAGTTCTGCAGTAGCTGACGTTTGTATGATGAGGTTCTGCAGCAGCTGATATGTATTATGAGGTTCTGCAGCAGCTAAGATGCATTATCTAAGGCTCTTCTGCACCTGAGATGTGTATTATGAGGTTCAGCAGCAGATGAGATGTGTATTATAAGGTTCTAAAGAAGCTGAGATGCATATTTACAAGATTCTTCAGCAGCTGAGGTGGGTATTAGGTTTTGCAGCAGCTGAGGTGTATAATATAAGCTTCTGCAGCAGCTGAGATGTGTATTATGAAGTTCTGCAGCAGCTGGGGTGTGTAGTATAATATTCTGCAGCACCTGAGGTCTATTAAAATTCTTCAGAAGCTGAGGTGTGTATTATAAGGTTCTTCAGCAGCTGAGTTGGACATTACAAGATTCTGCAGCAGCTGATTTGTGTATTATGAGGTTCGTCAGCACCTGAGATGTGTATAATAAAGTTCTAAAGCAGCTGAAATACATATTATAAAAGTTTCTTCAGCAGCTGAGATGTGAAATATAAAATTTTGCAGTAACTGAGGTGTGTATTAAAAGTTCTCCTGCAGCTGAAATGTGCATTATGAGGTTCTTCAGCAGCTGAGGTGTTTATTACTAGGTTCCGCTGCCCCTGAGGTGTGATAAGATTCTGCAGCAGCTGAAGTGTGTATTTTACGGTTCTGCAGCAAAAGATCTATGTATTATGAGGTTCTGCAGCAGCTGAGGTGTGTATTAAAAGATTCTTTTGCAGCTGAGATGTGTACTATGAGGTTCAGCAGCAGCTGAGATGTGTCTTATACGATTCTAAAGCAGCTGAGATGCATATTATAAGATTCTGCAAGAACTGATGTGTGTATGATGAGGTTGTGCAGCAGCCCAGGTGTGTATTAAAAGGTTCTGCTGCAGCTGAGATGTGTATTATGAGGTTCAGCAGGAGCTGAGATGTGTATTATAAAGCTCTAAAGCAGCTGAGATGCATATTTATAAGGTTCTGCAGCAGCTGAGGTGTGTATTAGGTTCTGCAGCAGTTGAGATGTGTATTGTAAGGCTCTTCAGCAGCTGAGGTTTGCATTATAAAGGTCTTCAGCAGCTGACTTTGGTATTATAAGGTTCTGTAGCAGCTGAGGTGTATATAATGAGATTCTTAAGCAGCTGAGGTGTGTATAATAAGGTTCTTCAACAGCTGTGTATAATGAGGTTCTACAGCAGCTGGGGTGAGCATTATAAGGTTTTTCAGCAGCTGAGGTGTATATAATGAGATTCTTAAGCAGCTGAGGTGTGTATAATAAGGTTATTCAACAGCTGTGTATAATGAGGTTCCGCAGCCGTTGAGGTGTGTATAATGAGGTTCTGCAGCAGCTGTGTGTATGATGAAGTTCTACAGCAGCTGTGGTGTGTATGATGAGGTTCTGCAGCAGCTAAGGTGTGTATTAAAAGGTTCTGCTGCACCTGAGATGTGTACTATGAGGTTCAGCAGCAGTCGAGATGTGCATTATAAGGTTCTAAAGCAGTTGATATGTATATTATAAAGTTCTGCAGTAGCTGACGTTTGTATGATGAGGTTCTGCAGCAGCTGATATGTATTATGAGGTTCTGCAGCAGCTAAGATGCATTATCTAAGGCTCTTCTGCACCTGAGATGTGTATTATGAGGTTCAGCAGCAGATGAGATGTGTATTATAAGGTTCGAAAGAAGCTGAGATTCAGATTTACAAGATTCTTCAGCAGCTGAGGTGTATAATATAAGCTTCTGCAGCAGCTAAGATGTGTATTATGAGGTTCTGCAGCAGCTGAGATACATTATATAAGGCTCTTCTGCAGCTGAGATGTGTATTACAAGGTTCTGCAGCAGCTATATATATATTGGGGTTCTACAACAGCTGAGGTGTGTGATAAAATTCTGCAGCAACCGAAGTGTGAATTATAAGGTTCTGCAGCAACTGAATTGTGTATGAGGAGCTTCTGCAGCAGCTGAGGTGTGTATTAAAATGTTCTGCTGAAGCTGAGGTGTGTATTATAAGGTTCTAAAGCAGCTGAGATGCATATTTAAGAAGGCTCGACAGCAGCTGAGGTGTGTACTATCAGATTCTGCAGCAGCTGAGGTGTGTATTAAAGGGTTATGCTGCAGCTGAGATGTGTAATATGAGCAGCAGCTGAGATGTGTAATATGAGCAGCAGCTGAGGTGTGTATTATAAAGTTCATCAACGGCTGAACTTAGGTTCTGCAGCAACTGAGTTGTGTATGATGAGGTTCTGCTGCAGCTGAGATGTGTAATATAAGGTTCTGCAGCAGCTGAGATACATTATATATGACTCTTTTGCAGATGAGTTTTATATTACAAGCTTTTGCAGCAGCTGATGTGTATTGAGGTTCTACAGCAGCTGAGGTGGGCATTATAAGGTTCTGCACACCCTGAGGGGTGTAAAATGAGGTTTTGCAGCAGCGGAAGTGTGTATTATAAGGTTCTAAAGCAGCTGAGATGCATAATATTAGGTTCTGCTGCACCTGAGATGTGTACTGAGGTTCAGTAGCAATTGAGATGTGTATTATAAGGTTCTAAAGCAGTTGATATGTATATTATAAAATTCTGCAGCAGCTGACGTTTGTATGATGAGGTTCTGCAGCAGCTGATGTATTATGAGGTTCTGCAGCAGCTGAGATGCATTATCTAAGGCTCTTCTGCACCTGAGATGTGTATTATGAGGTTCAGCAGCAGATGAGATGTGTATTATAAGGTTCTAAAGAAGCTGAGATTCATATTTACAAGATTCTTCAGCAGCTGAGGTGGGTATTAGGTTTTGCAGCAGCTGAAGTGTATAATATAAGCTTCTGCAGCAGCTGAGATGTGTATTATGAAGTTCTGCAGCAGCTGGGGTGTGTAGTATAATATTCTGCAGCACCTGAGGTCTATTAAAATTCTTCAGAAGCTGAGGTGTGTATTATAAGGTTCTTCAGCAGCTGAGTTGGACATTACAAGATTCTGCAGCAGCTGATTTGTGTATTATGAGGTTCGTCAGCACCTGAGATGTGTATAATAAAGTTCTAAAGCAGCTGAAATACATATTATAAAAGTTTCTTCAGCAGCTGAGATGTGAAATATAAAATTTTGCAGTAACTGAGGTGTGTATTAAAAGTTCTCCTGCAGCTGAAATGTGCATTATGAGGTTCTTCAGCAGCTGAGGTGTTTATTACTAGGTTCCGCTGCCCCTGAGGTGTGATAAGATTCTGCAGCAGCTGAAGTGTGTATTTTACGGTTCTTCAGCAAAAGATCTATGTATTATGAGGTTCTGCAGCAGCTGAGGTGTGTATTAAAAGATTGTGTTGCAGCTGAGATGTGTACTATGAGGTTCAGCAGCAGCTGAGATGTGTGTTATAAGATTCTAAAGCAGCTGAGATGCATATTATAAGATTCTGCAACAACTGATGTGTGTATGATGAGGTTGTGCAGCAGCCCAGGTGTGTATTAAAAGGTTCTGCTGCAGCTGAGATGTGTATTATGAGGTTCAGCAGGAGCTGAGATGTGTATTATAAAGCTCTAAAGCAGCTGAGATGCATATTTATAAGGTTCTGCAGCAGCTGAGGTGTGTATTAGGTTCTGCAGCAGTTGAGATGTGTATTGTAAGGCTCTTCAGCAGCTGAGGTTTGCATTATAAAGGTCTTCAGCAGCTGACTTTGGTATTATAAGGTTCTGTAGCAGCTGAGGTGTATATAATGAGATTCTTAAGCGGCTGAGGTGTGTATAATAAGGTTCTTCAACAGCTGTGTAAAATGAGGTTCCGCAGCAGTTGAGGTGTGTATAATGAGGTTCTGCAGCAGCTGTGTGTATGATGAAGTTCTACAGCAGCTGTGGTGTGTATGATGAGGTTCTGCAGCAGCTAAGGTGTGTATTAAAAGGTTCTGCTGCACCTGAGATGTGTACTATGAGGTTCAGCAGCAGTCGAGATGTGCATTATAAGGTTTGAAAGAAGCTGAGATTTATATTTACAAGATTCTTCAGCAGCTGAGGTGGGTATTAGGTCTTGCAGCAGCTGAGATGAGTATTACAAGGTTCTGCAGCAGCTATATATATATTGGGGTTCTACAACAGCTGAGGTGTGTGATAAAATTCTGCAGCAACCGAAGTGTGAATTATAAGGTTCTTCAGCAACTGAATTGTGTATGAGGAGCTTCTGCAGCAGCTGAGGTGTGTATTAAAAGGTTCTGCTGAAGCTGAGGTGTGTATTATAAGGTTCTAAAGCAGCTGAGATGCATATTTAAGAAGGCTCTTCAGCAGCTAAGGTGTGTATTAAACGGTTATGCTGCAGCTGAGATGTCTAATATGAGCAGCAGCTGAGGTGTGTATTATCAGATTCTGCAGCAGCTGAGGTGTGCATTAAAGGGTTATGCTGCAGCTGAGATGTGTAATATGAGCAGCAGATGAGATGTGTAATATAAGGTTCTGTAGCAGCTGAGATACATTATATATGGCTCTTCTGCAGCTGAGTTTTATATTACAAGCTTTTGCAGCAGCTGATGTGTATTGAGGTTCTACAGCAGCTGAGGTGGGCATTATAAGGTTCTGCAGACCCTGAGGGGTGTAAAATGAGGTTTTGCAGCAGCGGAAGTGTGTATTATAAGGTTCTAAAGCAGCTGAGATACATAATATTAGGTTCTGCTGCACCTGAGATGTGTACTGAGGTTCAGTAGCAATTGAGATGTGTATTATAAGATTCTAAAGCAGTTGATATGTATATTATAAAGTTCTGTAGCAGCTGACGTTTGTATGATGAGGTTCTGCGGCAGCTGATGTATTATGAGGTTCTGCAGCAGCTGAGATGCATTATCTAAGGCTCTTCTGCACCTGAGATGTGTATTATGAGGTTCAGCAGCAGATGAGATGTGTATTATAAGGTTCTAAAGAAGCTGAGATGCATATTTACAAGATTCTGCAGCAGCTGATTTGTGTATTATGAGGTTCGTCAGCACCTGAGATGTGTATAATAAAGTTCTAAAGCAGCTGAAATACATATTATAAAAGTTTCTTTAGCAGCTGAGATGTGAAATATAAAGTTTTGCAGTAACTGAGGTGTGTATTAAAAGTTCTCCTGCAGCTGAAATGTGCATTATGAGGTTCTAAAGCAGCTGAGATGCATATTATAAGGTTCTTGAGCAGCTAAGGTGTGCATTAAAGGGTTATGCTGCAGCTGAGATGTGTAATATGAGCAGCAGCTGAGATGTGTAATATGAGCAGCAGCTGAGATGTGTATTATCAGATTCTGCAGCAGCTGAGGTGTATTATGAAAGTCTGCAGAAGCTGAGGTGTGCATTATAAAGTTCATCAACAGCTGAACTTAGGTTCTGCAGCAACTGAGTTGTGTATGATGAGGTTCTGCTGCAGCTGAGATGTGTAATATAAGGTTCTGTAGCAGCTGAGATACATTATATATGGCTCTTCTGCAGCTGAGTTTTATATTACAAGCTTTTGCAGCAGCTGATGTGTATTGAGGTTCTACAGCAGCTGAGGTGGGCATTATAAGGTTCTGCAGACCCTCAGGGGTGTAAAATGAGGTTTTGCAGCAGCGGAAGTGTGTATTATAAGGTTCTAAAGCAGCTGAGATGCATAATATTAGGTTCTGCAGCAGCTAAGGTGTATAATATAAGCTTCTGCAGCAGCTGAGATGGGTATTATAAGCTTCTGTAGCAGCTGAGGTCTATTAAAATTTTCCAGAACCTGAGGTGTGTATTATAACGTTCTGCAGCAGCTGAGATGTGTTATAAGGTTTTGCAGCAACTTAGGTGTGTATGATGAGGTTCTGCAGCAGCTGATGTATTATGAGGTTCTGCAGCAGCTGAGATGCATTATCTAAGGCTCTTCTGCACCTGAGATGTGTATTATGAGGTTCAGCAGCAGATGAGATGTGTATTATAAGGTTCGAAAGAAGCTGAGATTCATATTTACAAGATTCTTCAGCAGCTGAGGTGGGTATTAGGTTTTGCAGCAGCTGAGGTGTATAATATAAGCATCTGCAGCAGCTGAGATGTGTATAATGAGGTTCTGCAGCAGCTGTGTGTATGATGAAGTTCTACAGCAGCTGTGGTGTGTATGATGAGGTTCTGCAGCAGCTAAGGTGTGTATTAAAAGGTTCTGCTGCACCTGAGATGTGTACTATGAGGTTCAGCAACAGTCGAGATGTGCATTATAAGGTTTGAAAGAAGCTGAGATTTATATTTACAAGATTCTTCAGCAGCTGAGGTGGGTATTAGGTTTTGCAGCAGCTGAAGTGTATAATATAAGCTTTTGCAGCAGCTGAGATGTGTATTATGAGGTTCTGCAGCAGCTGAGATACATTATATAAGGCTCTTCTGCAGCTGGGTTGTGTATTACAAGGTTCTGCAGCAGCTATATATATATTGGGGTTCTACAACAGCTGAGGTGTGTGATAAAATTCTGCAGCAACCGAAGTGTGAATTGTAAGGTTCTGCAGCAACTGAATTGTGTATGAGGAGCTTCTGCAGCAGCTGAGGTGTGTATTAAAAGGTTCTGCTGAAGCTGAGGTGTGTATTATAAGGTTCTAAAGCAGCTGAGATGCATATTTAAGAAGGCTCTTCAGCCGCTAAGGTGTGTATTAAAGGGTTATGCTGCAGCTGAGATGTGTAATATGAGCAGAAGCTGAGATGTGTAATATGAGCAGCAGCTGAGATGTGTATTATCAGATTCTGCAGCAGCTGAGATGTGTATTATCAGATTCTGTAGCAGCTAAGGTGTATTATGAAAGTCTGCAGAAGCGGAGGTGTGCATTATAAAGTTCATCAACAGCTGAACTTAGGTTCTGCAGCAACTGAGTTGTGTATGATGAGGTTCTGCTGCAGCTGAGATGTGTAATATAAGGTTCTGTAGCAGCTGAGATACATTATATATGGCTCTTCTGCAGCTGAGTTTTATATTACAAGCTTTTACAGCAGCTGATGTGTATTGAGGTTCTACAGCAGCTGAGGTGGGCATTATAAGGTTCTGCACACCCTGAGGGGTGTAAAATGAGGTTTTGCAGCAGCGGAAGTGTGTATTATAAGGTTCTAAAGCAGCTGAGATGAATAATATTAGGTTCTGCTGCACCTGAGATGTGTACTGAGGTTCAGTAGCAATTGAGATGTGTATTATAAGGTTCTAAAGCAGTTGATATGTATATTATAAAGTTCTGTAGCAGCTGAGATGTATTATAAGGTTTTACAGCAACTTAGGTGTGTATGATGAGGTTCTGCAGCAGCTGAGATGTGTACTATGAGGTTCAGCAGCAGCTGAGATGTGTATTATAAAGCTCTAAAGCAGCTGAGATACATATTTATAAGGTTCTGCAGCAGCTGAGGTGTGTACTAGGTTCTGCAGCAGTTGAGATGTGTATTGTAAGGCTCTTCAGCAGCTGAGGTTTGCATTATAAAGGTCTTCAGCAGCTGACTTTGGTATTATAAGGTTCTGTAGCAGCTGAGGTGTATATAATGAGATTCTTAAGCAGCTGAGGTGTGTATAATAAGGTTCTTCAACAGCTGTGTATTGAGGTTCTACAGCAGTTGGTGTGTATAATGAGGTTCTGCAGCACCTGTGTGTATGATGAAGTTCTACAGCAGCTGTGGTATGTATGATGATGTTTTGCAGCAGCTAAGGTGTGTATTAAAAGGATCTGCTGCACCTGAGATGTGTACTATGAGGTTCAGCAGCAGTCGAGATGTGTATTATAAGGTTCTAAAGCAGTTGAGATGTATATTATAAATTTCTGCCACAGCTGACGTTTGTATAATGAGTTTCTGCAGCAGCTGAGATGCATTATCTAAGGCTCTTCTGCACCTGAGATGTGTATTATGAGGTTCAGCAGCAGATGAGATGTGTATTATAAGGTTCTAAAGAAGCTGAGATGCATATTTACAAGATTCTTCAGCAGCTGAGGTGGGTATTAGGTTTTGCAGCAGCTGAGGTGTATAATATAAGCTTTTGCAGCAGCTGAGATGTGTATTATGAGGTTCTGCAGCAGCTGAGATACATTATATAAGGCTCTTCTGCAGCTGAGTTGTGTATTACAAGGTTCTGCAGCAGCTATATATATATTGGGGTTGTACAACAGCTGAGGTGTGTGATAAAATTCTGCAGCAACCGAAGTGTGAATTGTAAGGTTCTGCAGCAACTGAATTGTGTATGAGGAGCTTCTGCAGCAGCTGAGGTGTGTATTAAAAGGTTCTGCTGAAGCTGAGGTGTGTATTATAAGGTTCTAAAGCAGCTGAGATGCATATTTAAGAAGGCTCTTCAGTAGCTAAGGTGTGTATTAGGTTCTGCAGCAGCTGGGGTGTGTGATAAGATTCTGCAGCAGCTGAGAAGTATATTTTAAGGAGCTAAAGCAGCTGAGATGCATATTATAAGGTTATTGCGCAGCTAAGGTGTGTATTAAAGGGTTATGCTGCAGCTGAGATGTGTAATATGAGCAGCAGCTGAGATGTGTAATATGAGCAGCAGCTGAGGTGTGTATTATCAGATTCTGCAGCAGCTGAGGTGTATTATGAAAGTCTGCAGAAGCGGAGGTGTGCATTATAAAGTTCATCAACAGCTGAACTTAGGTTCTGCAGCAACTGAGTTGTGTATGATGAGGTTCTGCTGCAGCTGAGATGTGTAATATAAGGTTCTGTAGCAGCTGAGATACATTATATATGGCTCTTCTGCAGCTGAGTTTTATATTACAAGCTTTTACAGCAGCTGATGTGTATTGAGGTTCTACAGCAGCTGAGGTGGGCATTAAAAGGTTCTGCAGACCCTCAGGGGTGTAAAATGAGGTTTTGCAGCAGCGGAAGTGTGTATTATAAGGTTCTAAAGCAGCTGAGATGCATAATATTAGGTTCTGCAGCAGCTGAGGTGTATAATATAAGCTTCTGTAGCAGCTGAGGTCTATTAAAAATTTTCAGAACCTGAGGTGTGTATTATAACGTTCTGCAGCAGCTGAGATGTATTATAAAGTTTTGCAGCAACTTAGGTGTGTATGATGAGGTTCTGCTGCAGCTGAGATGTGTATTATGAGGTTCAGCAGCAGCTGAGATGTGTATTATAAAGCTCTAAAGCAGCTGAGATGCATATTTATAAGGTTCTGCAGCAGCTGAGGTGTGTACTAGGTTCTGCAGCAGTTGAGATGTGTATTGTAAGGCTCTTCAGCAGCTGAGGTTTGCATTATAAAGGTCTTCAGCAGCTGACTTTGGTATTATAAGGTTCTGTAGCAGCTGAGGTGTTTATAATGAGATTCTTAAGCAGCTGAGGTGTGTATAATAAGGTTCTTCAACAGCTGTGTATAATGAGGTTCCGCAGCAGTTGAGGTGTGTATAATGAGGTTCTGCAGCAGCTGTGGTGTGTATGATGAGGTTCTGCAGCAGCTGTGGTGTGTATTAAAAGGTTCTGCTGCACCTGAGATGTTTACTATGAGGTTCTGCAGCAGTCGAGATGTGTATTATAAGGTTCTAAAGCAGTTGACATGTATATTATAAATTTCTGCCGCAGCTGACGTTTGTATAAGGTTCTGCAGCAGCTGATATGTATTATGAGGTTCTGCAGCAGCTGAGATGCTTTATCTAAGGCTCTTCTCACCTGAGATGTGTATTATGAGGTTCAGCAGCAGATGAGATGTGTATTATAGGGTTCGAAAGAAGCTGAGATGCATATTTACAAGATTCTTCAGCAGCTGAGGTGGGTATTATGTTTTGCAGCAGCTGAGGTGTATAATATAAGCTTCTGCAGCAGCTGAGATGTGTATTATGAGGTTCTGCAGCAGCTGATATGCATAATATTAGGTTCTGCAGCAGCTAAGGTGCATAATATAAGCTTCTGCAGCAGCTGAGATGTGTATTATGAGGTTCTGCAGCAGCTGATATGCATAATATTAGGTTCTGCAGCAGCTAAGGTGTATAATATAAGCTTCTGCAGCAGCTGAGATGTGTATTATGAGGTTCTGCAGCAGCTGATATGCATAATATTTGGTTCTGCAGCAGCTAAGGTGTATAATATAAGCTTCTGCAGCAGCTGGGGTCTATTAAAATTCTTCAGAACATGAGGTGTGTATTATAAGGTTCATCAGCAGCTGAGATGTATTATAAAATTTTGCAGCAACTTAGGTATGTATGATGAGGTTCTGCAGCAGCTGAGATGTGTATGATGAGGTTCTGCAGCAGCTGAGATGTGTATTATGAGGTTCTGCAGCAGCTGAGATGTGTATTACAAGGTTCTGCAGCAGCTGAGATACATTATATAAGGCTCTTCTGCAGCTGAGTTGTGTATTACAAGGTTCTGCAGCAGCTATATATATATATATATATATATATATATATATATATATATATATATATATTGGGGTTGTACAACAGCTGAGGTGTGTGATAAGATTCTGCAGCAACCGAAGTGTGAATTATAAGGTTCTGCACCAACTGAATTGTGTATGAGGAGCTTCTGCAGCAGCTGAGGTGTGTATTAAAAGGGTTTGCTGAAGCTGAGATGTGTATTATAAGGTTTTAAAGCAGCTGAGATGCATATTTAGAAGGCTCTTCAGCAGCTAAGGTGTGTATTAGGTTCTGCAGCAGCTGAGATGTGTATTTTAAGGAACTAAAGCAGCTGAGATGCATATTATAAGGTTCTTCAGCAGCTGAGGTGTGTATTGTGAGGTTCAGCAGCAGCTGAGATGTGTAATATAAGGTTCTGTAGCAGCTGAGATACATTATATATGGCTCTTCTGCAGCTGAGTTTTATATTACAAGCTTTTGCAGCAGCCGATGTGTATAGAGGTTCTACAGCAGCTGAGGTGGGCATTATAAGGTTCTGCAGACCCTGAGGGGTGTAAAATGAGGTTTTGCAGCAGCGGAAGTGTGTATTATAAGGTTTAAAGCAGCTGAGATGCATAATATTAGGTTCTGCAGCAGCTGAGGGGTGTATTATAAGGTTTTTCAGCAGCTGAGTTGGATATTACAGGATTCTGCAGCAGATGAGATGTGTATTATAAGGTTCTAAAGAAGCTGAGATGCATATTTACAAGATTCTTCAGCAGCTGAGGTGGGTATTATGTTTTGCAGCAGCTGAAGTGTATAATATAAGCTTCTGCAGCAGCTGAGATGTGTATTATGAAGTCCTGCAGCAGCTGGGGTGTGTAGTATAATATTTTGCAGCAGCTGAGATGTGCATTATATGGTTCAAAGCAGTTGAGATGCATATTATAAGCTTCTGCTGCAGCTGAGGTGTTAATGATGAGGTTCTGCAGCAGCTGAGGTGTGTATCATGAGGTTCTGTAGCAGCTGCAGTGTATATTATTAAGTGCTGCAGCAGAGTAAGTGTGTATTATGAGATTCTTCAGTAGCTGTGGTTTCTATTATGAGGTTCTGCAGCAGCTGAGTTGTGTATGAGGATCTTCAGAATATTACATAATTCAGCGTGGATTTAAATTGTCCTACAAAATTATTTTGAGCATTGACAACTAAAGTGAGCCCAGACTAATTAATAAATGGATTGCGGTATATTTACCGTAGTTGTTGCATACACAGCGCCTCCCGTTCTCATATTGTGTATGTGGTACTGCAGCTCAGGTCAGTGGAGCTGAGAAGCAGACACATATCCCCAGGACACTTTATTATGTAGAAAACGAGATTTTTTTCCAATTTCGTACTATCTCCTTTAACATCTGTATTTTGGCCTTCTTTGTCCTCCTGAGTACATTCATCATTGATCACCAGCTCCATCGTGCAGTGTCTGGACTTTTCATTCTGTACATTTATCCACAGGATTTGTATAATTGATGCTGATCCCACAAATAGGGCCACGACCTGTGCCGCTCTCAGCCCAGAGATGGCAAAACTCCCATCTGTGTGTCCAAAAATTTACACCATCCACAAAAAGCAGCAGTGCCTCATTCTCCAGATACATGGGTGCCCCATTGGAGAGATATGCATTATCTAATATCCATGGATCCAGCATAAATGGAGATCAGAGAACCTCTAAGGCTGGGGCCACACGGGGCACTACTGCGATGCTCGTATGAGACTCGGCTCGTGCTGGCAGCACAGCAGGAGCAGAGTGTCATGCGAGCGTGCCTGCGTCTGAGGTCCGACCCTGCGAGCAGACCTCAGCTGCGGGGGACGGGCCAGCGATGCGGAGGGGCGGACCAGCACTGCAGAGGGGCAGGCCGGCATGGAGGAGGGGAGGAAGGGATTTCTCTCCCTCTCTCCTCCGTAGCCGGCTATTACGATTCTCGCTCTGCACGCGCAGTACACCGGTGTACTGCGAGTGCAGTGCGATTTTTCTCTTGCCCCATTCACTTGAATGGGTGCGAGAGAAAGAGTCTCTCCTTACAATCGCAGCATGCTGCGATTGTATTCTCGGTCCGATTAGGGCTGAGAAAATAATCGCTCATGTGCGCTGACACACAGGCTAGAATTGGTCCGAGGGGAATGCGATGTTTTATCGCACTCCACTCGCACCGATTTTCTCGCCGTGTGGCTTAGGCCTAAAAGAACGAGGTCAGATGTGGTGGAATTAATGTGGATTTGAGGTGCAGATTCTCAAGCACAAATTTGGAGGCGTTTATTTTACAATACATTTGAGGAAATCAATATTCTTGGGATACCAAAAAAATGGCCTCCTGTCCTCATTTTTGTCTTGAGAAACTGGGTAAAAAATAGTAGGGTGGGGGCAGCAAAGGGCAGTTTTGCACAGGGCACCAATCAGGCTAAGGCTGGCCCTGCCTAGTGTATTGTATATCTCTTCCCATATTTTCTGTCTAACGTGTCTGAAGTATTCTACTGTATGCTAAATGTTCACAATGATGTGATAAAACATACGGTACTATATACAGAATGCTTTTTTTATTTTTTGTTACCATGATCATCGTGAAATCATACACCTTATTGTATTGCAGCGAAAATGGCCATGTTGACGCAATACAATTGTGTTATGCTCTTTGCTGCACTGTAAATTAATTGTTTTTAATTTATTGCTGCTTTTTCTTGTGATTTTCTGAATTTACGGTAACAGTTTTGAAAAATTGCAGCTCTGTGTCACCCCCCGCGCTGTCTGTGTCCCCCCCGCGCTGTCTGTGTCCCCCCCCGCGCTGTCTGTGTCCCCCCCCGCGCTGTCTGTGTCCCCCCCCGCGCTGTCTGTGTCCCCCCCCGCGCTGTCTGTGTCCCCCCCCCGCGCTGTCTGTGTCCTCCCCTGCTGTCTGTGTCCTCCCCCGCTGTCTGTGTCCTCCCCCGCTGTCTGTGTCCTCCCCCGCTGTCTGTGTCCTCCCCCGCTGTCTGTGTCCTCCCCCGCTGTCTGTGTCCTCCCCCGCTGTCTGTGTCCTCCCCCGCTGTCTGTGTCCTCCCCCGCTGTCTGTGTCCCCCTCCCGCCCCCCTGTCTGTGTCCCCCTCCCGCCCCCCTGTCTGTGTCCCCCTCCCGCCCCCCTGTCTGTGTCCCCCTCCCGCCCCCTGTCTGTGTCCCCCTCCCGCCCCCTGTCTGTGTCCCCCTCCCGCCCCCTGTCTGTGTCCCCCTCCCGCCCCCTGTCTGTGTCCCCCTCCCGCCCCGCTGTCTGTGTCCCCCTCCCGCCCCGCTGTCTGTGTCCCCCTCCCGCCCCGCTGTCTGTGTCCCCCTCCCGCCCCGCTGTCTGTGTCCCCCCCCCGCCCCGCTGTCTGTGTCCCCCTCCCGCCCCGCTGTCTGTGTCCCCCTCCCGCCCCGCTGTCTGTGTCCCCCTCCCGCCCCGCTGTCTGTGTCCCCCTCTTCCCCCCGCTGTCTGTGCCCCCCCCCCCCCCCCGCCTGTGTGTCCATATATGTACCAAATGAGGTCATGAATGGCACCTAAGGTAGTGGACTGCCAAATGTGTTCGCTCCTACTTAGTGCTGGCAGTCCTTATACCGGTCCTGTCCCTTAGGCTGGACTCACATTAGCGTATGGCATCCGATGCGAGAGCATTGGATGCAATATGCTAATGACCCCCGACTCAGGCTCTGCTGTGAGCCTGAGCCGAGTGTCATGCGACTGTGACCCGATCTTGCAATCGGGTCACAGCTGTGAAGGAGCGGACGAGAGGGAGAGGTTAATCCCCCCCCCCATCTCCTCCATTGTCAGCCTGTGCGTATATCGTACTGCACTGGGACAACATCCGAGTGCAGTCCGGTTTCTCTCACACCCATTCACTTGAATGGGTGCGAGGGATACGGCTCTAGCAGAAAATCGCTGCATGCTGCCGCTTTTCTCGCATCCAGAATCTGTATACGAGAAAAGCTGACCAATTGCTCTCCCTCATTGACTAACATTGGTCTGAGTGCAATGCGAGATGTTCTTGCATTGCACTCATCCGATTTCAATGCTCGTGTGAGCGTACCCTTATTTGCGGAATTACACATAGCTCCGCCACCTATTTGATATTTTTAACAAGTTATCTGACAATGAGTTGCTTGACATGCGAGTCATGTGATGTGGGCGTGTATTGTCCTACGGACGGCAGGTCCTGCAAGTCATGTGACTTGTCACTTGTCTGCGGGCCATTTTTTCAGCCTTTCGGCATGCAACCTGCACTGTATTGGGAATTTTTACTTGCGCTTGGCTGGCATCGCTGTGCAGGTTTTGCTGCGATTGCTATAATGTGCGATTTTCATTATAGGACCTTTGTGCAATGTGACCAAGTGCTGTCATGTGCTCTGCCCCAGCTGAAGGACTTAAACCTCAGATCATCAAGTGCATGCTCATGCCACATATTTTTGTTTGCTGATGCCAGCTCACCCATTCCCACATACCCTGATGAGTGATATAGCGAAATGCATCAGGAAGAAGATGTGAGCAGTTGTCATGAAAGGAAGACCAGAGGGGCACTGTGTGGATCTGTAATCCTGCCCCCACCTATTTTGGGTGCCATCCATGACCTCATTTGGGACATAAGTGTCCATTTCAATAAATTTGAATATCATCAAAAGTTAATTTATTTCAGTAATTCAATACAAAAAGGGAAAATGCACATATTATGACTTATTACAAACAGAGTGATCTATTTCAAGTGTTTATTTTTGTTAATGTTGATGATTATGGCTTACAACCAATAAAAGCTCAAATGTCGTTATCTCAGAAAAGTAGAATAATTACACCTGCAAAGGCTTCCTAAGTGTTTAAAATAGTCCCTTAGTCTGGTTCAGTAGGCTACACAATTATGGGGAAGACTGCTGTCTTGACAGATGTCCAGAAGGCAGTCATTGACACACTCCACAAGGAGGGTAAGCCACAAAAGGTCATTGCTAAAAAAGCTGGCTGTTCACAGAGGGCTGTGTCCAAGCATATTAATCGAAAGTTGAGTGGAAGTAAAAAGTGTGGTAGAGAAAGTTGCACAAGCAATTGTTAAGAAAAGGCCATTCAAAAATTTGGGGGAGATTCACAAGGAGTGGACTGCTGCTGGAGTCAGTGCTTCAAGAGCCACCACACACAGACATATCCAGGACATGGGCTACATGTGTTGCATTCCTTGCGCCAAGCCACTCATGACCAATAGACAACGCCAGAAGCGTCTTACCTGGGCCAAGGAGAAAAAGAACTGGACTGTTCCTCAGTGGTCCAAGGTGTTGTTTTCAGATGAAAGTAAATTGTGCATTGCATTTGGAAATCAAAGTCCCAGAGTCTAGAGGAAGAGTGAAGAGGCCACAATCCAAGCTGCTAGAGGTCTAGTGTGAAGTTTCCACAATCAGTGATGGTTTGGGGAGCCATGTCATCTGCTGGTGTAGGTCCACTGTGTTTTTTCAAGAACAAAGTCAGTGCAGCCATCTACCAGAAAATTCTAGAGCACTTCATGTCTCTCTCTGCTGACAAGCTTTTTGGAGATGGAAATTTGATTTTCCAGCAGGACTTGGCACCTGTCCACACTGCCAAAAGTACCAATACCTGGTTTAATAACCACTGTGCTTGAATGGCCAGCAAACTCGCCTGACCTAAACCCCATAGACAATTGTTTTGCCAAGTATTTAAAGGGATCGTATACAGCTTTAAAGGGAACCTGCCATCAGAAATTTTGCTTTAAACCTAAAAGTTTCCCCTTCTGCAGCTCGTGGGCTGCATTCTAGCAAGGTTCCTGTTATTTTTTTGCCCCCTTTTAGACCAAATATAATACTTTATAAAGTTGTACCTTTTGGGATGCAAATCTTCTAAATCGTCCATGGGGGCGGGCTCTCTGGTGTCCGTTACTGTCGATCCTGCCGATTTACGCCGTCCCCCAACGAGATTATGGGCGGCGCTGTGATTATCCTCGCAAGTGCCCGCCCATAATGTAGTGCCCGCACTTTCCTCTCTGCCTCCAGCGTTCTGCGCAAGCGCTGGCCGTAACCGGTGGTGTACTGCTCCGTTCCTTCCATCTATTGCCTGCTCCAGGGAAAGATGGGAAAGAGGGGATGTGCGGTCATCTGGCCAGCGCTTGCGCAGAACGCTGGAGGCAGAGGGGAAAGCGCGGGCACTAGATTATGGGCGGGCACTTGCGATGACAATCACAGAGCCGCCCATAATCTCGTGCCTGCGCAAACGTCACCAGCGGTCACACTGTGCACGCAGTGCACAGTCCCGCTACAGTGGCACTGCGCATGCGCAGGACCTCGGGCGCACTGGGCGGCGAGCTGAAGTATGAAATGGAGCATTGGGGGACGGCGTAAATCAGCAGGAGGGACAGTAACAGACACCAGAGAGCCCGCCCCCATGGTAATTTAGAAGATTTGCATCCCAAAAGGTACAACTTTATAAAGCATTATATTTGGTCTAAAAGGGAGCAAAAAAACAACAGGAACCTTGCTAGAATGCAGCCCAGGAGCTTCAGAGGGGGAAACATTTAGGTTTAAAGCAAAATTTCTGATGACAGGTTCCCTTTAAAGAAGGCGACTAATTTTATTAGAATGATTACAGAAAATAGGAAATAGTGTGATATTGCGTACACTTTTGCATAATAAAGATCACAAAGGTAAAGTACTTACATTACACACTAAAAAAGAAGAATCTTCACCAGGAGCTACACGCATTATCTGCCCGAAATATCAGCTGTGAGAAGCAAAACAGCGAAGACAGAGAAACTCCTGGGATCCACACTGTGGTGTCAACGGGCGTCCCCTCCACAGGTAAACAGGCTTCTGCTTCACTGAAATCTTCACCAGTCTATATCCCACTTGAAAACAAATTGCTTGCGTAACCAAATGTTACACAAACTCTAATAGGTTCCCCATTTGTCCAATATAGTATCCCTCTTCTGAGTGGCCAGCTCTTCAGATGCCAATCTACACTGGACAAATGCATCATCGGATGAGACATGCCAAAAAGCTCCTGGTTTCAGATGTTTTACAATACTATAAACACACGCACATTCTCAGTAAATATTGATAAGAAAACTATGTGGTACTGAGTGATACTATAAACATATATTTTTCTCACTACAACTATAACTGAAGGTGTCTGGAGAACAGAAACCTGAAAAACAAGCTAATATAAACTATAACTGTTGCAGGCTAATATCTTAAAGGGTTTCTTAAATACAGACTTCCAATATGGATTCCTGATGGCCACTAATATGTTAGCACTACAACAATCTATGGGGTATTGTCAAGAGGAAGATGAGAGGTACCAGACCCAACAATGAGATGAGCTGAAGGCTGCTAGCAAAGCAACCTGGGCCTCCATAACACCTCAGCAGTGCCACAGGGTGATCGCCTCTGTAGCACGCTGCATTGAAGCAGTAATTAATGCAAAAGGAGCCCTGACCAAGTATTTAGTGCATTTACTGTACAGACTTTTCAGTAGGCCAACATTTCTGAGTTTATAATAATTTCTTCAGTTGGTCTTAAATAATATTCTAATTTTCTGAGATAATGACTTTTGGGTTTTTATTGGCTGTAAGCCATAATCATCAACAATAACAGAAATAGACACTTGAAATAGATCACTCTGTTTTAATGACTCTATATATGTGGGACGTCCTAGTGCTGTTTGTTGCTTTTTCCGGCCGCACACTAACCCATAATGTTTCATTCAGCCATATAAATGGGTCCGTGTTTGTGGTCCAGAAGACTTTGAACATGTCCTATTCTCATCAGTCCTCATGATCAGACTTGACCATTAAAGTCTGTGAGACAAGGATGAAACAAGCACAATATCATAGTTTCATCTGTTTTTTCCCAGATACATGTTAAGAGTCTATGGATAAAAAAGTTTAGAACGTGAATGGAGTCCTAAAGAAAATGTAATTCAGAGTGAAAATAGTAGCATGATGGACAGAATGACGCTAGAAGCTTGTCCTAATCTAACTGAATTATGGTGCAATAACTGGCTCCAGTAGTTACTGAACACAGTACTGGTACAGACTACAGACTGGGAATTATAAAGGGAACTTGTTACCTCATTCTTGCTCACCCAAACCACGGGCAGCAGCAATCAGAGCCTGGCTGCATGATAAATACTAGTAATCACCAAGGCCGGGCTTTCCCAGCGACACTCTATGGTCTCTAGGTCTCTCCCTATCTACACACACAGGAAAGACCTGTCAATTAAACTGGTTGCAGGCAGGACTGTAGTCGAAGTCGTGGAGTCGGAGTTCATTATTGTGGAGTCGGTATAAAATGGACCAACTTAGACTCTTAAAATATATAAGAAATTGGGGACAGTAGTGCAATGCAGAATGTGCTGAATATTTTTTTCATAGGAATTTGCGAAAGTTTTGAAATGTCCTATAAATGGCTGTTCTATTCCTGATCTAAGGCTATTCACACACAGCGTTTTTGCTGCGTTTTGTCAGGATACGTTTTTCAGCTGCAGATCAGCTTTTTAAAAAACTGCATCACCTGAAAGGCTTTTGAGCTCCTAGATAATGTTTTCAATAGCAAAAGCAGATTAGAAAAACGCCACACAAACTGACATGCTCATTCTTTGTGAGGATCTGTTTTTGAGCCCAAAAATGGATCCTCACAAAACAATGCTTCAAACATAAGTATAATTAAACTGATTGAATATATATTTTGGGAGGTAGCGACCACCAATGTGGTAAATGGTGGCTATGTGTCGCAGTGGAGAAGGTCCATGCGATATTAAACTGAAGAGGTTGCTATGGGACTTGTAGTCCACAAAGGCTTGTTTCTGCATATAAGGGTCAGGTTCCCTTTAATAATGCCAGTGTGCTGTGCAGGTCTGGAGAATCACAGATCTCCACCTGTGGGTGTGTCCAGTCTAATTTAGGAGACTGTCGAAAGTTTGGAATTCAGTCTGAGTGGAGACTGAGGTGAGGACAGCCAGGCTAGGGCTGTGACTGCAGGACCAAACCACTCCTGGAGGAGAGACAGACAGGAGCCTACAGAGTGTCTCTGGGTTCTTGGAAGGAACCACAGCAAGTGGTGTTCGTTGGTAGGACCCAGTGTGTACAGGTGCCAGACCTCTAATAGAGACTGTATTGGACTGGAAGCCCATGGTAGGTGGCAGTACCTGTTTTCCTTTTCAGCCAGGAGAGGCCTGTTATGTTGAATGTTTGCCGTTTATGACAAGTGTTTAAATAAACGGCTGGAATTTTTATAAAGAGACTGTGCACCTGTGTTGCTGAAGTTACCTCGCACCGCTGCAAGTGAGTGGAACCCCCAGGTTGCGGGGTGCAACCTCACTATCTATATATTAGTAATCTACTGTATATTACATAGTGTATTACATATTTACAATTTATTACAGTTTTTTTGTGTTCTAAAATTGTATTCCAATAGATAGATTAACTATCTGATGTTCACATTGTACTACAATAAATTTTTCACTTAAATATAAGCAATATATGTGGGAGTCGGAGTTGTGGAGTCGGTGCAAGGGAAATTGAGGAGTCGGAGTCGCAGGTTTTGCTTACTGACTCCACAGCCCTGATTGCAGGATATAGAGCAAATCTATTTAAATATTTTCTTTACAAATTAACGAGTGGGCAACCATTGGTGAATAAGCCGAGTCAAAACTGGGGAAAAACATCTTTTCACGCTCGCTACATATAGCATATCAGAAATATGTGAATATATCCACATATGTAATATAATTATTTTGTATTCAAACTCACGGCAAGGCAACCTGATGACATTTAACAAGAGAATTGCAGAGAAAATTATGTATACTGCCATCCTTCCCTCAGATATCCACCTCCAGCCTTCAACTTTTGCCTGAAAAAGAAAGAGGTTGCAATATATGAAATACTCCTGACTTTAACAAATCATATCTTTACAAGCCTAGTACTTTTCACATATAGTGTATTTTGAAAATAATTCGGCAAGTTCAAAAGACTTTCCTTGCCAAGGTCCTTAACACAAGAAGTCCCAGAGAGGGGTAATTTAACATTTCTACCATTGGAACCCTATGGAGCTCAAAATTCCTGGGACTTCTAGTGTTAAAATACTAATGACGCAGGGAGAAGACAAGCCAGAGGTAAACTCAATACAACATGTTAATAAAAAAATCCAGCACTTTATGCCAACCTCTTGCTTTCCTAACAGCTTAATAGCTGCCAATTCGCATTAAAATAGCGGCCGTTAAAGGGAACCTGTCAGCAGAAATTTTGCCCTAAACCTAAAAGTTTCCCCTACTGCAGCTCCTGGGCTGCATTCTAGCAAGGTTCCTATAGTTATTCTGCCCCCTTTTAGATCCAAATAAATAGTTTATAAAGTGGTACCTTTCAGTTTGAAAATCTTGTTAATTTTACCACGGGGGCGGGCTTTCTGTTGTCCGTTACTATCCCTCCTGCCGCTTTAGGCCATCCCCCAACGCTCATTTACATATCTCAGGACGCCGCCCAGTGCGTACGTGGTCTCGCGCATGTGCCGTGCCACTGTAGCGGGACTGTGCACAGTGGGACCGCTGGTGACGTTGCGCAGGCACGAGATTATGGGCGGCGGTGTGATTTTCATCAGCAAGCTCCCGCCCATAATCTCGTCCCCTCTGCCTCCACCGTTCTGCGCATGCCCTGTCCAGATGACCCAACGTCACCTCTTTCCCATCTAGCCCTGGAACAGGAAATAGATGGGAGGAGCGGAGCAGGACACCACCGATCATCTGGTCATGTGGCCAGGGCATGCGCAGAACAGACGAGGCAGAGGGGGAAAACGCGGGCACGAGATTATGGGCGGGAGCTTGCTGATGAAAATCACAGTGCCGCCCATAATCTCGTGCCTGTGCAACGTCACCAGCGGTCCCACTGTGCACAGTCCCGCTACAGTGGCACGGCGGATGCGCGAGACCACGGACACACTGGGCGGCGTCCTGAGGTATGTAAATGAGCGTTTGGGGACGGCCTAAAGCGGCAGGAGGGACAGTAACTGACAACAGACAGCCCGCCCCCGTGGTAGAATTAACAAGATTTTCAAACCGAAAGGTACCACTTTATAAACTATTTATTTTGATCTAAAAGGGGGCAGAATAACTATAGGAACCTTGCTGGAATGCATCCCAGGAGTTGCAGAAGAGAAAACTTTTAGGTTTAGTGCAAAATTTCTGCTGACAGGTTCCCTTTAAGCAGCCTTAATCCTCAGCACTATTTTAAAGTAGCAGTGAGTAATAAGTAAATAGTGCCCCCAGCAGACAAAAATCCTGTGGGTGACAGCTGTATATGACAACTGACAACCTGCGCCATTGGCCCCAACCGATCAGAGCCAATTAACCCCTCAAATATGACAGCAGGATCCAAGTTGTTAAAAAGGGGGTAACAAACCTATTTTGAATCCAAGGGCCTCCAGCAATTGTAATGGTACTATGGTTGCTATGGTAATCCAGGTAATTTCAGAGTGCACTTGTCGTTTTGTTTTTTTTTGTTGACATACGGGGTAGTACCACGTTCAAGAAAAATGGTATAACATATTAGGGGGCCTTTTTGTACCTATTCACCTTGTAAAATAGGAAATCTGGGGTTAAAACAACATTTCAGTAGTAAAAATGTAATTGTTCTTTCTTCACTGCCCAATAGTATAACATTTTGGGACACACCTAGAGAGTGTCAATATGCTCACTGCACCCCATGAATTCATTGAGGGGTGCAATTTGTAAAATGGGGTCAATTGTGGGGGATTTCTGCTGTTCTGGCACCTTAGGGGCTCTGCCAATGTGTCATGACACTCCAAAACTATTCCAACTAAATCTGAACTCAAATATGGCGCTCTTTCCCTTCTTCATGTTGTGCCTCAAAAAGTTTTGACCACATGTTGGGAGATTACCAAAGTCATGAAAAATTGCTCAAATTGTATGGTGCATTTTCTTCTGAAACCTTGTGAAAATGAAAGATTAATAATTAAAGTAACATTTTTGTGATAAAAATGTATGTTTTTTTCCTTTTCACAGGTCAACATAATAAAATAGCACTTGGGGGTTCAAGGTGCTAACCAAACATCTTGATAAAGTCCTTGAAGGGTCTAGGTTCCAAAATGAGGTCACTTGTCGGGGTACAACAGGGGTTCTCCAAACGCGACATGGCATCTGCTGACTTTTTCAGACACTTTTGCGCTCTAAAATTCAAATGGCGCTCCTTCCCTTATGAGCCCTGCTCTGACGCAAAACAGTAAATTTCCACCACACGTGGGGTATCTGTGTACTCAGGAGAAATTGCACAACAAATGGTGCAATTTCTCTTACCCTTGTGAAAATACTAAATTTGGGGCTAATGCAACATTTTTGTGGAAAAAAGTAAAAATTTAATTTTTCCCCTGCGCATTGCTTTAGTTCATGTGAAGCACCTAAAAGGTTAATAAACTTTATGGATGTGGTTTTCAGCAGTTTGAGGGGTGCAATTTTTAGACTGGTGTCAATTTTGGTATTTTATGTCACTTAGGCCTCTTAAAATCACTTAAAAAAAAAAAAAAAAAGATGTTTCCAAAATTGCACCGATGTAATGTAGACAAGTGGGAAATGTTATTTATTAAATTTTTACTGTGACATAACTCTGTGGTTCATTCCCTTCACCCCCTAGTGATTTTCTCTTTTTCATTTTCGTTTATTCCTCCCCTTCTTCCGAGAGCCATAACTTTTACTGTTCCATCAATATTGCCATATGAGGACTTGTTTTTTGCAGGACGAGCTGTACTTTTGAAAATGGAGCCATTAGTTTTACCATATAGTGTACTGGAAAATGGGAAATTCCAAGTGCAGAGAAATTCCAAAAACAGTGTAATTGCACAATTGTTTTTGTGGTCTGTTATTTACAATGTTCACTATATAGTAAAATGGACATGTTAGAATGATGCCTCAGGTCGGTATGAGTTAGTAGATACCAAATATGTATACTTTTATTTTTATCTAAGGAGTGAAAAAAAAAAAATCAGAACTTCATCCAAAAAAAGAATTGTGCTTTTGGTGCCATTTTTCAAGACCCCCCCCTAGCATTCTAATTTTTTGGGATCTGGTGTTTAGTGACAAATTACTTTGTGTCTTGAGCTGACGTGCACATTAACTGATTTCTGAACATGGCGCTATACCAAATATATGTATTTTTTAATAGGTTTATTTTCAAAAGGGCGAAAAAGTAATGATTTGAACTTTTAGGATTTTTTTTTTTTATCATATTTTTTTTTAAGCCTTTTATTGTTTTACTAGTCCCATAGGGGACATTATCACTGCACAGTCTGATCGCTTGTTAATTTTTGCTGATGTGAGCAGCATCACTTTGATCAGCAGAAATGCTCATCTCCTGTGAGTGCCAGCACAATGTCGGCTCTCACAGGAAGTGAGTTATGGCAGTGTCAGGGGTCATCACCTGATCACGCGCTATTATAGCAACACATAGGCACCCCGTGATCGCATCAAGGGGACGTTGGTTGCGGCATGGAGCAGCGCAATCCCCGTCGACTATTTATATCTGCCATGCCATACAGCTAGGTCAATCAATGTGTGGATGAAGGACCACCCCATCAACACCCTGTCATGGCCAGCCCAATCTCCAGACCTAAACCCCATTGAAAACCTCTGGAATGTAATCAAGAGGATAGTCACATACCATCAAACAAAGAACTGCTTACATTTTTGCACCAGGAGTGGCATAAGGATACCCAAAAGCAGTGTCAAAGACTGGTGGAAAGCATGCCAAGACACATGAAAGCTGTGATTAAAAATCATGGTTATTCCACAAAATACTGATTTCTGAACTCTTCCTGAGTTAGGGTGCGACCGCACTTTGCTTTTTACCTGCTTTTTCAACTGCAGCGTTTAATGCCAAAATGGATGTGTTCTGCTTTTCAAGCATTGTCTATGGGAATTTGGGTTTCTAGACCGCACTATGCAGTTCAAACTGCAGCCTTTTTGTGGCAGAAATTTGGGCAAAATCTCAGCTTTGCAGTGCAAAACCCAAATGGCAAAAACAATTGTTTTGCCATTTGGGTCTGTGGAGCTGCACCTCATCTTTGCTGATCTGGCTATCATGGGTATGTGTCCTTGTTTATTTCTCTGACCTGCAATCCTTCTGGCTACTTTTATTGTACTAGGGGCGAACGTTCTCCCCTTCCCTACTTCAGTGTAGCATAGTGCATGTGCAGTGGGCACTTTCTGTACCATCTCTCTGCCCAGTATTTTTTGCACTACGTTGCACCCCACTTGATTTATATGGTAACTATTGCAGTTTTAGAGCTATTTTCAGAGTTATCATTTTGTGACACAGGTTCCCAGCCAGTACTTGATGTGCTTTTGCACATATTCAGCATAGGTGTGCAGTTCCTCTCCTTTTGTATCCTCTCCAGCACTCTTTTTGAACCTTTTTAATCTGTGTGTTTTTTATACAACTGATTAATAAACTTTGTATAATTATTTGCATTAAGGTAGTGGTTATGACTCGTTTTCTTTTGGTCTTTTGATATTTATGGAGTCTCTACCGGGGATTTATTACCCTTGTTGTCCTTGTTGTCCTATATAGGGGTTATGGTGATCGGATGTGACCAACCAAAAATTTCCCCCACCTGTTCAGATGTTGTTTATAACTATTGGAAATGTAGCATACAATGTAAAGATACCCGAATGATAGCTGTGTTTAGTGCTTACCGAAAATTTGCGTACCATCCAGCCGTGCTTTCCTCAAGTTTCTCATATTCAATGGCCTAAAATAAATACCAAAAAATTGATTATGATCTTCATTCACATACCAAATTTCATCAGAGGAGCAATCTCCAACTTTCAAAATTGGAAGAAGCAGAATCTATTACACTTACAGACAAAAGTATTGGGACACCTACATATTACACCCAGGGAAGTGTTATGACATCCCATTCTAAATCCCTAGTCATTAATATGGAGTTGCTCTCCCTTTGCAGATATTACAGCTTACACTCTAGAAAGGCTTTTTAAAGAATTTTGGGGTATTTCTGTGCAGATTTTTGTCCATTCATCCAGAAGAACATTAATCAGCTGTCACAGACTTTCCCCTGTTGCAAAGTTTTGTGACATGTTCTGGGTCAGAGTTTTACTTTCTTGTGGGACTCTTCAGATTAAATGAATTCCCTTTCCTTTGGGGAGAAGAGTTAATTCAAGCAACTCCTGTCAGGTGGGGACCGCTCCCAGGTTGTATAAATACCCTCTACGTCCAACAGAGGGTGCTGGTTATTTTCTATCATTAGGAAGCTTGGACAGGAGGTGGAAGGAGCTGTTATTTACTCTCTCAGTTCTTCTATTAGCTGCAGCAGTGGAGTTTGCTGCAGCATTCTCAATTATGTTTGTTCTGTTTTGGAAGTTACCCAGTAGCCGGTTTATTCCCCCTTTTTATTTTGTCTCCCCTTGTGCACTTTTTGTGGCTCTTTTGTGAGTGGTTTCCGTGTGTACGAGTAAGTTTTGTTGTTGTTGTTACTCCTGTCTGTCCATATTTATTGGTGGGGTGCTGACTCCTGTTTGTGCCCTTTACCCCCGGGTGGTGGGTTGTGGAGAGGGGGTCTCATAACATCAGGGATGAGGACAGGAGAAAGGGCCTAGGGTGGTGACCTGGACCTCCCTACCATCAAGGGTACCTCCAGGGTTAGTGTGAGCGCAGGGGCCCCAGCTTTAGGGCCAATATAGGCTCCCCATGGGGTCCCCAGTCACTTTCCTGACATCAGGTCAGCCACTGATGTTGAAAGAGGGGTTCTAGCTTGCAATCTTTACTTTAACCTTAAGGTGTTTAATAGAGTTAGGGTGCGCTCACATTACTGTGTAAAACAGGCAAATGCAATGCTAGAAAATGTTGCATTGCACTCAAAACCAATATTATTCAATGAGGCAGAGCAGATCTGCGATGTTCTTTTATGCCGATTAGGCATAACAATTGCAACATGCTGAAAGTGCCTCTGCAAATGGAATCACGCGCACCCACACAAGTCATCAGACTGCACTGATGCCATCAGAATCCGATATACGCAGAGACCGGCAATGGAGAAGATGGAGATATTAATCTCTCCATGTTCTCTTCACATGTGCTCCAATTCTGGCATGTGAGAGAATTGGAGAACAGTGAATGACACTCGGCACACGCTTGCAGCAAAGTTTAAGCCGAGTGTCATTAGCATATGGCATCCAATTCTATCACAGCGGATGCCATATGCTCGAGTGACCCCGTCTTAAGGTCAGGACTGTTTGAGGGCCAGTGAAGTTCTTCCACACCAAATTCACCCAACCAAGTATTTTTTGGACTTTCATGAACTGACTTGTTACAATGGCGACATACTCCGAAAACACCATGATGAATTCAGTGATGTTAGAAGTATCTATTTTTTTAATAAGTGTATATAGAAACAGATGGCACGTTTAGAGATTGAATTCTATATTCCTGTGCCACAGAGATAAAAAGGAAACCTGAATTCAAGGATTAAGTAGTTCCCATACTTGCCCCGCAGTGTGAAGCATCATTCATGTGTGTGTTGTATCAGTGTTTTTTTTTCCAAGAACAGATTATGAACAGATTATGAACATATTGAACATATTATAAACGATGGGGCTATTCACATGTCAGTTTCTCTGGAGTCACAGATGAGAAATGTCAATGTAAGTCTATGGGAAGGGGTTCCCGACGTATGGGTATGTCATGGCAATCGTGTGGGACACAGAAGCTGTGCCTGTGCAATTGACGCAGTGACCTCAGCTTACATGATAGCCAAGCCCCGGCTCTCACAGCAAGGAGCGGTGCCTGGGAAGGTTAACCCCCTAAATGCTGCAATCAATAGCAATCCCAGCATTTAGGGGCTCCCTCAATCAAGCAATCAGTACCCCATTAATGTGATCATGGGGGCCCTATCATTGCCATGGAAACCCAAAGTCATCATGATGACCTCTGTCACCTAGCTATGGAAAGCCTCTGAGATCACGCCAGGAACATGATCTAAAAGGCTTTTGTCAGTGCAGTGCTGACAGGTATATTGCAATACACTTATACCTGAGATCAAAGCAATAAAAGTTAAATGTCCCATATAGAAAATATACAGTAAGAATATATTATATAATATATATTATATATATGTATAAAACAAAAAAACAACCCAGAAACATATGTACAAAAAAAAGTAAAATATTATACCAATAAATGCATATATTTTATGTAAAAACAAAAATATACTTCAAAAGTACACAAAATTTAGAATCGCGTCCGGAGCAACAAGCAAAGCTGTGGAGTCGGAGTTCATTTTGGTGGAGTCGGTATAACATGGACCGACTCCTAAAATATATAATAAATTGGGGACAGTAGTTCAATGCAGAATGTGCTGAATATTTTTTCATAGGAATTTGGGAAAGTTATGAAATGTCCTATAAATGGCTGTTCTATTCCTGATCTAAGGGGTACTTTGCACGTTGCGACATCGCTACTGCGATCTCGTTGGGGTCAAATCGAAAGTGACGCACATCCGGCGCCGGTAACGACGTCGCAATGTGTAAAGCCTAGAACAGACCTGGTCAAGGAGCGGCCCACGGGCCACATCCGGCTCTCCTACTCTCTGACCGGCCCTCCTGGTTCAGGGCGTCCTTGCTGGCCGGTCACTGATGAGAGCAATCTGACCTGTTGTCTGGAGCACCAGGCTCCGGGGAGGTCCCTGGTCAGATCGCCGTCATCACACGCTGCGTGCCGGGCTGGGAGCGATCCTGCAGCGCCGCACAGTGTAGGCAGCGGAACTCAGGAATTTGTCCTCTGTTCTCTGCCCGGCAGATGCTCTGTATGACACACGCGCGCCCTGATGTCGTTAGTACGGCACACGTGTCTCATTTGAAAAGTTCCTGCCCGGCAGGAGAAGAAGCTGCAGCAGCCGGGGCCGTACGGAGAGAAGCAGCGGCGGGGGCATCTAGGAAAACAAGCATCGGCACAGCCTGTGCATGTAAAAGAGAAGCAGCTCAGCGGGGGCACATACGGAGGTGCCTGAGGAGGGACAGTAAGAAGGGAGAGGTGAGTGGTTACTAGTAACCTGCGGGGACAATGGGGGGCGGGAGGAATTGGGGGAGGGGGTAACTGTTGACAAATATTTGGGGTGTATTGATGTACAGGGGCGGACTGGTCATTGACGCAGGGGGGCAATTGCCCCCCGGGCCGGTCTATGAGCAGTAGTTTCCGGCCACCCGACTATCTGTCTCATTGGTGTGTGCGGCCGCTCCTGCCCTGAAGCTCCCTGTCTGCAGTGACAGGAGGCCGGCAGCTGCACACTGCTCTACGGAAGCTGCATTCAGCCACTCACACGGAGCAGACCTGGGGGCAGGGCCGGAGCTTCACTTCAAAGAAGCTGATTCCTGACTTCCTGCACTGCTTCTGCTCTCCGCTGAGCCCGGCTCCACTGCATGTACAGACACTTTTTTTTTTTTTTAAGGTAAATATACATACGTGGTTCTGTGTTTGTGCTTTGTTGATGTGTGTGTGTGTGTGTGTATGTGTATGTATGCATGTGTATAGGAGGCCTGGCTGTGTGTGTATGCATCTGTATAGGAGGCCTGGCTGTGTGTGTATGTATGTATGCATGTGTATAGGAGGCCTGGCTGTGTGTGTATGTATACATGTGTATAGGAGGTCTGGCTGTGTGTGTGTATGTATGTGTATAGGAGGCCTAGCTGTGTGTATGTGTATGTATGCATGTGTATAGGAGGCCTGGCTGGGTGTGTGTGTGTATGTATGTAGGAGGCCTGGCTGTGTGTGTGTGTGTGTATGTATGTATGTATGTAGGAGGCCTGGCTGTGTGTGTGTGTATGCATGTGTATAGGAGGCCTGGCTGTGTGTGTGTATATGTATGTATGTAGGAGGCCTGGCTGTGTGTGTGTATATGTATGTATGTAGGAGGCCTGGCTGTGTGTGTGTATGCATGTGTATAGGAGGCCTGGCTGTGTGTGTGTATGTATGCATGTGTGTAGAAGGCCTGGCTGTGTGTGTGTGTGTGTGTGTGTATGCATGTGTATAGAAGGCGTGTGTGTGTGTATGTATGTGTGTGTGTCTATATAATATATATGTGTATATATATATATATATATATATATATATATTATATAGACACACACACACACACACACACACACACACACACACACACACACACACACACACACACACACACACTATGCCGGACCACTATAACTAACTCTGTTCTGCATCTTTTATATATATATATATATATATATATATAATTATATTGTATATTGTAGCGGGGTGGGGGTCCCCCAGGACCACAAAGACGCCGTGACTCAAATAGTCCGATAAAAACAGCTTTATTGTCCTCGCTGTACATGTAAATGGACCCGGAACACAGCCGGGTTATGCACCGTCCATACGGGTCCCCGTCACACAGGCACCCCTTGCCGTAGGAGACGGTCTTACGATGCCCCGTTCGACTGTTCCAAGAGGGTCCACAAACTTATAATCGCTCCACGCAGGCCTGGAGCTTTTCCAGGCTTCCGACTCTGCAGCTTACAGAGCAGACTCTAGTACAAGTTCATAGTAGGAGTTTAACCACTTTCCTCTCTCTCTGGTACCTGGTAGCAGACACCTCTAGCTGAGGTTCCTTCTTGGCCCCAGGGCCCTCTGCAGACCCCTGGGTCTGTGTCTCCTCCAGGAGAGGTTCGGCCTTACAGCCCTAGTCTGGCTGCACTCACCTCAGTCTGAATATCTGAGTCCTGTGCTCAACCTCCACACAGGATGCTCCATGCAGAGCTCTCGGCTCTGCTCTCACTCTCCCTTCCAACACACACTGCCAGTCTCCTAAATCAAGCTGGCCACACCCACAGGTGGAGGTCTGTGAATCTCAGCCTTGCACAGCACCCTGGGATTATTAAAGGGAACCTGACCCTTATGTGTAGCAAGAAGCCTTTGTGGACTACAAGTCCCATAGCAACCTCTTCCGTTTAGATATCGCCGGTACCTACTCCACTGTGACATATAGCGACCATTTACCACATTGGTGGTCGCTACCTCACACTATATATATATAATATATATATATATATATATATATATATGATGTAGATCCGAGTTAATTATATTGGTCCGGTCCTCTGAAACCATCCCAATTTCTTATGCAGCCCCATTGAAAAATGAATTGCCCACCCCCTGGCCTAGAAGCACGTTCGCAAAAGCGTCGAAAATCGGTGAGCTGTGTAGTGTCGGTCATTTTCATAATTCCGCTGCAGCGACAGGTACGATGTTGTTCCTCGTTCCTGCGGCAGCACACATCGCTGTGTATAAAGCCGCAGGAGCGAGGAACATCTCCTTACCTGCGTCCCGCCTGCAATGAGGAAGGAAGGAGGTGGGCTGGATGTTTACGTCCCGCTCATCTCCGCCCCTCCTCTTCTATTGGCCGCCTGCCGTGTGACGCCGTACGACCCGCCCCCTTAGGAAGGAGGCGGGTCGCCGGCCAGAGCGACGTCGCAGGGCAGGTAAGTGCGTGTGAAGCTGCCGTAGCGATAATGTTCGCTACGGCAGCTATCACAAGATATCGCATCTGCGACGGGGGCGGGGACTATCACGCTCGGCATCGCTACATTCGGCTAGTGATGTCGCAGCGTGCTAAGTACCCCTAAGGCTGCATTCACACACAGCGTTTTTGCTGCGTTTTTTGAGGATACGTTTGTCAGCTGCAAAAGATCAGCTTTTTAAAAAATTGCATCACCTGAAAGGTTTTTGAGCTCATAGATAATATTTTCAATAGCAAAAGCAGATTAGAAAAACGCCACACAAACTGACATGCTCATTCTTTGTATACTGTCTGTATTTTATAACGAGGTTAAAGGTAAACATAAAATGAGGTGTAGCAAGCATTGAAATTCCTTATTTTACAATTTGCCATTTTTAACAAACAATAGGCTTTAGATATAATTTGAAAGGTAAAATAAAAAAAAAAAAATATACAACTCTACGATTCCTAGCAACTATTACTATGCCAAAAGAAACATACTGCAAATATAAGGCAAATTTTGCAAACAGTAAGAAAATTCAAACAACTAATATATGTAGAAAAAAAAGCAAAAACCCAAGAGAATAACATCAAAGGTCGTAGATCTTAAGGGTTGGGTTAAATGTAAGAGACCACAGATACCACCTCTCAGCATATCTAGAAAAGTTACCTTCCTTCGGGGCTATGTTGTACTCATAGATGTTGTGTAAGGAAACCCTATCTATAACTTCTTGTATTATAAAACACGATGTAATAAACTATGTAAGTGGCAAACAACAGTTTTCAACAAAAACATACTAAATAACATTTAGTATATTGCTTATACTTGAGTGAAAAATGTATTCTATCATAAAAATGATTAAATGTCTGATGTTCACATTGTACTACAATACATTTTTCACTTAAATATAAGCAATATATGTGGGAGTCGGAATCGTAGTCGGTGCAAGGGAAATTGAGGAGTCGGAGTCGAAGGTTTGGCTTACCGACTCCACAGCCCTGGCAACAAGATCTATAAAATTGCTGCACTACTAAACCCAGGAAAAAAAATGCACAAAACTAAAACTATGTATATATATTTTTTTTTTTAATACAGCTGACAAAAATGTGGAATAAAATGTGATCAAAAAGTCATATAAATAAAAATTGTAACACTCAAAACTAGTGATGAGCGATCCTGCCAAGGATCGGGTCAAGATCGCCCAACCCGCCTGAGGTCACCGATTGGATTGGTGATCCTTGCCGATCCTAGCTGAACCCATTAAATTCAATGGGAGGCAAAAGTGATGTATTGTAAAATTGTTTGATGGGGGAACTGTAATAGAAAGAAAATAAAAAGGGTTAAAGCAGTACATATTTACCGAGTGTCCATGAGGCTGCAGTGCTACTTTCGAGTCCGCTAATTATCCCTCATCCATATTCACTGCTTTCCCCTTACACCGGCATCTTTGATTAAACTTTTACCACGACCCGACCCTCTGAGACAAGTGTCTGTGCTTGGTTGAAATAAAAAACGCTGTGTCCTTATACTGGTGATAAATAAATACTTAAAAAAACAAAACAAAAAAACGGTATGTGGTTCCCCATAATTTTGTTTCCCAGTTAAGATAAAGCAAGCTGGGGGCTGGTATTCTCAGGCTTAAAAAGACCATGCTTATTGGCCCCCAAGCCTAAAAATAGCAGCCTGCAGACAGCCAGGATAGCCGCATCAACTAGATGCGACTATCCCGAAACTTCAATTGGCTCTTCCCGATTGCCCTGGTGCGGCAGCAATCAGAGTAGTAATGGGTTCATAACAGCTATGAGCTGCCACTAAGCCCTGGATTAGTGATGGGCAGGGGTCTATGAGATCCCCCATCACTAATCATATAAGTAAAAAGAAATAAAACACAAACACGGAAAAATCCTTTACTTAAAAAAACAGTCTTGACTGCAGCCAATCAGAGATGCCAGTGGGCAGGGAAAGCGGTGAATACGTATAAGAGATAATCATTGTCCCCGGAAGAAGCGCTGCAGCTGCGGGGAGACTCGGTATGTCCTGCTTTAACCCTTTTGTGTCTTTCTTTTTTTTTTTTTTTTACAGTAGCCAATCACAGTCATACCAATACTTGACATCACTGTGATGGGTAGGTAGAGGATGGTTTTACCATCCGAATATTTACCGATCCTTGGCAAGATCACCCACTTTTGCGGTAAATGTTCGGATGTCCAATCCCAATTCGGTCAAAAATCGTACGATTTTAACATTTTCCGATCTTTGCTGATCAGGATTGCTCATCTGTACTGAAAACGTCATCTTGTCCTAAAACTAAAAACAAAACAGCCATACAGCTCAGTCAGCTAAATAATAAAAAAAGCTATATTTCTCAGCCTACAGCAATTCAGAAACTTTTTTTTCTATAAAATAGTTTTTATAGTTTAAAAGAAGCAAAAAAAAGTATAATTTTGGTAGGCTGTAATTGTGGTGACCTGAAGAATAAAGCGGTCATCACTTTTATGACTTGGTGAACAGTGTAAAAAAAAAAAAAAAAGAATAAAATGCTGAATTGATGTTTCTACATAACTTTGCCTCACAAAAGGTGGAAACGAAAGTGATCAAAAAATGCGTCCTAAAATTTTACCAATGAAACTCCAACACATCCCACAGAAAACAAGCCCTCACATGACAATTGTCAGCACAAAAATAAGAATATTAGAGCCTTCAAATTTTGGTGAAAAACATTTATCTATTTAACAGTGTTTTTAGTGTGATAGTAGCCAAATATAAAAACACAATATAAATCTGGTATTGCTGAAATCGTTCTGACCATTAGGAATGAAGACGCCTAATCATGTATTCCATAAGGTATAAGGAGTAAAAAATAAAGCCAAGTCTTCAACTGCTGTTGATTTGTTTATTCTTCCTCCCAAAGATCGCACCATAATGAGGCAGAAGGGGTTCACATTGAGCTCTTGTCTGGCCTGTGGTCCGGCGGTGTCTATCTTTTTACGCGTCTATTTAGGCATGCACGATAGTGTGATGAACAAGAGAATTGTTCACCTTTAAGATGGACACCGCTAAACAGAGGCCAAATGGAATCCGGAGTAACAGTGCTGCCTCATTAGTGAGCGATTCACATATTTCAGAGAAGTAGATGGAAACCGTGATGTAAGTGCTCAGTATAGAGCACAGGATAAACGTAAACTGATCCAAAACATTCTGTACCCTAAATTGACAAATAGCATTCAGTTCAACCCACAAAAACACAATTCCCCACTCAGGTGTGTCATATGTTGAAGGAAATATTGGGGGCGTTCACGTTATTGGTAGCACAAAAGACTAATGAAAAGCGTTATGGCTCCTCCTCAAAACAGAAATCCAGCAAAATCTGTGCTCCCAAATTTACATACTCCCCTCCCTTCTGTGCCTAAGGCCCCTTCACACTTTTGTGTCTCCAGTACATGTGACGTCCGTTTTCACACGTACCGGAGACATAGGCACACGTAGACCCATTAAAATCAATGGGTCTGCGCACACATCGGTGTTTTCACATGGACCGTGTGGGGCATATATGTGTCCGCGTGCTCCACACGTAGACATGTCTGTTTTTCTCTGGCAGCATGGATGTCACATGCACCGCACGGATGTGCTCTGTGTGACATCAGTGTGACACGTACTGGAGAAAACCACATTTCTGTGAAATAAAATTAATTTCTATACTCACCTTCTTCAGCCCTGCTGTTTCTGCCGCTGCTGTGACTTGCTTACGACCCCCGCCCATTATACTCATCACATATTCACTGCACTTCGGGCCGGAAGCAGCAGCAGGGAGTCAGCAGGGACGGAGACGGCAGAGTGAAAGACATCAGCACCACGGATAGCAGCAACCAGGACAGGTGAGCAGAAAGTTCCTGCTCTCCATGTGTTATCACGGATAGCACACAGAACATTTGTGAGCCAAAATCACGGCACATGGAGGGCCGTACGCAAATTTACATATCCGTGCAAAACGTGCATGATTTTCATGTACGTGGAAAGAGGCGTAAGCCACAGTTAACGTCCATATGTTGGCATTATTGTAGTGAGTAGTGCCCATTTAATTTACGAGGTGTGTGTCTCCAGAAGCATGGGTTGGGCACAAGAGAACTAAGAGAGATAAGAGAACTACAATATACTGGGCACGACAAGGGCTTATTTGCTATTTTTAATTCTCCCACATTCACTGCATTTGACTTCATGGGTGTTCCCTTCCCTCTAGAGTCCTGCCGTATTACCAAACAATACTGTACGGTCACTGTATTGCCTCGTTCAGGAGAAATGGTGCAACATATTATGATGCATTTATTGACTTATTCCCCTTGTGAAAATAGGAAATCTGGGGTTAAACCAAAATTTTAGTTGTAAAAATGTAATTATTTTTTCTTCATCTCCTAAAGCCTAAGCCATACGGCGAGAAAATCGGTGCGAGTGGAGTGCGATAAAACATCGCATTCCACTCGGACCAAATTTAGCCTGTGTGTCAACGCACATGAGCGATTATTTTCTCAGCCCTAATCTGACCGAGAAAACAATCACAGCATGCTGCGATTGTAGTGCGAGACTCTTTTCTCTCGCACCCATTCAAGTGAATGGGGCGAGAGAAAAATCACGGTACACCAGTGTACCGCGTGTGCAGAGCGAGAATCGCAATAGCCGGCTACGGAGGAGAGAAGGGAGATAAATCCCTCCCTCCCCTACTCCGTGCCGGCCTGCCCCTCTGCAGCGCTGGCCCGCCCCTCCTCAGAGGCGGCTCGCAGCTGAGGTCCATTCGCACAGTCGGACCTCACTTGCATGGATACTAGCATGACACTCGCCTCCTGCTGTTCTGCCAGCGCGAGCAGAGTGTCATGCGAGCATCATAGTAGTGCCCCATGTGGCCCTGACCTAATAGTGTAAAATTTTATGACACACCTGTAATGTCAATATGTTCACTGCGCCCCTAGAAGAATTCATTGAGGGGTGCAGTTTTTTAATGGGTCACTTGTGGGGGGTCTATGCTGTTCCGACACCTCATGGGGGTTTGCCAATGTGTCATGGAACCTCTAAATTATTCCAGCTAAATCTGAACTCCAATATGGCACTCCTTCCTTTTTTCACTTTGTACTGCGCCTCAAAAGTAGTTTTTGATCACATATGGGGTACTGCTGTACTGAGAAGAAATTTCACAACAAATTGTATGTGTCACTATCTCTCGTTACCCTAGTGAATTTAAAAAAATTGGTGTTAACGCAACATTTGTGAAGTTAAAAAATTTATTTTTTCATTTTCGCAGCTCAACTTTATAAAATCCTGTGAAGCACCTAAAAGTTCGAGGTGCTCACCAAACATCTAGGTAAATTAATTGAGGGGTCTAGTTTCCAAAATGGGGTTACTTGTGGGGGGATATCAGGGAATCTCCAAACGCAACATGGCGTCTGCTAATAATTTCAGCCAATTTTGCATTCAAAAAGTCAAATGGCGCTCCTTCCTTTCCGAGCCCTGTGGTGTGCCCAAACAGCAGTTTTCCCACCACATAATGGGCTATTGGCGTACTCAGGAGAAATTGCACAACAAATTGTACAGTGCATTTTCTCCTTTTACCCTTGTGAAAATGAAAGATTTGGGGTTAAAGCAACATTTTTGTTCTAATGATGTAATTAATTTTAAGGCTCAACATTATAACATTCTGTGAAGCACCTGAGGGTTTAGGTGCTAATCAAACATCTTGATAAATTCCTTCAGGGGCCTAGTTTCCCTTCACATTGCTTTAGTTCATGTAAAGAACCTAAAGGATTAATAAACTTCGTGGATGTGGTTTGGAGCAGTATGAGGTTTGCAGTGTGTGTGCAGTGACATCCAGGAGGTCATTGGAGTTCCCAATGACCTCTGATGACCTCCTAATGACACCCGCACTACAGCGGGTGTCACGGCGGTGACTTTATTGATTTCATCAGCGTTCATTAGTAACTCCGATGACCTCCTAGACGTCACTGCACACACTGCTTGCTGGATACTCACCTGTCACCGAAAATACTGTCCCCGGCGCGGTCCCTGGCGATGCTCCTGCTTCCAGGTCCAAGGTGCAGTGAATATGCAATGAGCATAATTAGCGGGGGGTCAGAAGCAGGAGAAAGCGAAGCTGTAGGAAGAAAGCAGCGCTGGATACAGGTGAATATAGAAAATCTTTTTATTGCAAAGACACGTGTTTTCTCCGGTACGTGTCACACTGATCACATCAGTGTGCGATCCGTGATGCCGAAGAAAAAATGGACGTGTGTGGGTGCGGGGACATGTGGGACCACACAGACGTGTGTGTGTGTAACTCTACAGAATAACATGGGTGCATATGGCAACCGTGTTAGAAAGGGATGTTACAAGTACCTGAAACATGGACGTCTGAAACTGGCCTAAAAGATAGTGATGCCCCCGTACAATGACTGCTGCCCCTCGCTTGCCCTAAACAAATTCTAACAAGTAAAACAGGAAAGTCCAGCTCAAATGAACAGTTGTTTCTTTTCTTGAGAATTTCAAGTACACGGGACATTATAGCGTTTTCCTTGTGAAAAATTTTAAGTCCCGTCACTCCCGTGTACTTGAAATTGTTAAGAAATAAAGAAGCAATGTTCATTTGAGCTGGACTTTCCTGTTTCACTTGTACGATTATCAGGCCGTGGCAGGGTCTCTGTTCTGGCTCTGAACAGAGAGTGGATGCAGAGATGGTGAGCTGGATTTGTTGCTACTATTACTAAACAAATTCTATTTTTTTTTTTTATTTTTTTATTTATCCACAAACTCGAGCTTGGATAAAAAATAGTAAAAATCAAGTATACAGGTACAACAAAATCAAATAATCTGAAACATATGCCTCAGAGCCTGATAGGCAGAATGGGCCCACCACAAGCTCAAGTCTGGAACTAAGTTTTAATAGAGCTATAAAGGATATAACCCATGAACAAAAAAAGAAAGAAAAAGAAAAGCGACAATTAAAAGGAAAGAACAAGAAAAGAAGGGCACAAACATGCATACTGGGGATGTCTAGGGTGGACGCAGGGGGGAATCTAGTGAAATCCAAGGGAAAGGGGGAGGGAACTCCAACCCCCAAGGGCACAGGCACCCAGTACCCAAAATATTCTATCTTCCGGTCATCAGCGCCTCATAATTCTCTATATATTTAAAATCCAGCCAAGGAAACCAGGTTGTGTAAAAGAGCTCATACCGATCATAGATAGAGGACATCATATCCTCCATTTGCATGAGGTTATTGACCCTAGAGGCCCACATGGCCAGTAAGGGGGGAGTGTCAGACTTCCATTTCAGAGGGATGCACAAGCTAGCGTCCATCACCAAAAATCTTAGCAGAGAATGCTTAGGTTCTGTGCGCACGTTGCGTATTTTCATGCAGTTACGCTGCGATCTGCACTGCAGCGTAACTGCATGTGTCCTGCGACCCCAGCACAATCTATGAAGATTGTGCATGAGACGTGCGCACGTGGCGTATTAGAACGCAGCGCTTCGGCTGCTGCCCGAAGCGCTGCGTTCTAAGAAGTGACATGTCACTACTTTCGTGCGCTTTGCATGCAGCCCCCGCTCTGTCTATGGGAGGGGCTGCACTCAGAGCGCATGAAATCGGCTTTTCATTACGGACTCTTTCTGCAGCGATTTGAAGCGCACGTGTGCTGTTCAAATAGCTGCAGAAATTTCTGCAGGGACAGAATGCAACGTGCGCACATAGCCTTATAGTTGTTTATTGATGACTCCGACAGCTGCAACAGAAACCGTTCCGGAACCAGCTCCTGAGTCGTACCAGTCACATACTTTAATCGCTCCCCCCACATCCAACCAGAACCTCTGTAAAGCGGGGCAAGACCAAAAGATGTGTACAAAATCAAGCTCTCCCTCACAAAATGTCTAGCAAGAGTGATGCGTCCCCGGGAAATCTGATGCAGTTTGGTCGGGACCCTATACCATCTCGCTAATAAATTAAAGTTAGCTTCTTGATCTAATTGAAGCCTTGTGGGCAAAGACCAAGATTGTCCCTATTTGCTCGTCCGACAGTGTGATCCCCACCCAGGTCCCTCTCCCACTTTCGTAGATACTCCGAGGGAGAAGCATCCTCTAGATTTGACAGAGGGCATAGACCAGAGAGAGAGAATGCGGCACTGTTCCCCCTCCCAAACACACCTTCTCGAACTCAGTGGGGGGCCAACGTAATGGTCAAAAGTGGGTAGGGAGCAAATAAAGTGTTTGAGTTGCATAGATCTCCATAGCACGAGCGAGCCCGGTGACTCCGCGTCCTGAAGATCAGCCAAAGAAGGCTACCCGCACCCAGTCCCAAACTGACAAGCTCTGAACCTGGTACCTATAATCTAACTGCTGAAAACTGGATCTGCAATGCTGGGGAGGAACTCAGGGGAGCCTATAATGGGTGAGAGCGGAGAGGGCACAGGGAGCAAGTACTTTCTGAACGTACATTGAGAGCAACACTCCAACGTTGCACCGATGGTCTGATGGGACCTCAAAGTCTGGGAGGGAATGTTTGTGACTCAAAGAGCGGCCGAGAGAAAGATATTCAAAAAGCTTTCCTTCTTCCTGGGAATGACCTCTCCCAGCAAGGGTGACAAGCTACTCGCCACTATCCTCGTAAATAACGTCAAGTCAGCATTAAGGAGGGAAATGGGGAGGTAGCTTGAGGAAAGGGTGAGATCCTTACCCTCCTGTGGAATCACTACGATTTTGGCAGCCATCGTATCCCTGGGCAGGGGAGGCGAGGGGGGAAAGGGTCACATTGTTGAAGGCCTGTAAGAATGCTGAGTAGAGGAGAGGACCCATATTCTTATAATAAATTCATGGAAATACATCTGGTCCCAGGGCTTTCCCCAACAGGGAATACTTGATAGCAACCACAAGCTCTGACTCCGAGATCGGTCTCTGCAGCTCCAAGTGATCCCCAGGTCTGATCCGCTTCATACCCGACCTATGGATATACACCTCTATATGTTTGCGGAGGTCCTCTAGGGACTTCTCCGACCGGAGGGTGTCGATGGAGCAGAGTAAGAGTAAAAGTCCCTAAATGCCACTGCAATTTCCTTAGGCAGGACTGCTGACCCTCCACCAGAAGACCGCACTAAAGGGACATACCCCTTTAGCCTCTGAGTCCATAATGTTCTTGCGAGGGTTCTGCTGCTCGTTTCCAAACTTGTAAAAATGGCATCGGCACCGGGCCAAAGCACTTTGAGCCTTGACGTTCAGCAGGGCGCATCTCATTTCCTAACCAAGAGGGTACCTACGGTAACGTCTAAGGAACCCTTATGGTTAAGTTCTAACTGGCGAATTTCGGACAGAAGAGCAGTGACCTCCTCGGCTCACTCCCTCTTCAGTCGAGCCCCATGCTTAATAAAAAGCTTCCTAGTGACACATTTGTGCACCTCCCAGACCACAATCGGTGACACCTCTCCGGTTGCATTGCCTTCCAGATATTCTTTCAATCCTGTCCGCACCTCCTCCATTACCGTCGGATCAGCCAATAACGAAGTATTCAAGGTCCATTGACTGTCTAAAAATGGGGTTCCACAGCCTAACTGAAAGGGTAATCAGCGCATTGTCCATCCTGGCATGTTCCCCACATCCTCATATATTCCTCGATGCTGGCATGTCCCCACCCCCATCCTGATATGTTCCTCCATCCTGGCATATGCCCCCATCCTGATATGTTCCTCCATCCTGGCATGTCTCCCCATCCCGGTACAGCCGCACAGAGTTTAAAAAAAAAAAAAAAAGCATACTTGCCTTAAAATATCCACTCCACCACTGCGCGCCTCTGGGTCCTCAGTTTCTGCGTAGCTAGAAGACGTCAATACGCCGACAGAGGGCTCTGCGTGTCTGTCTGGCACTCGTGCCATAGGTTTGCTATCACTGCTCTAGGAGATGATGACCTTCTCCATGAACGAGTCAGAATGTGAGGTTCCAGATTCTTCATGAAATTTGTTGTTTGTTTGCCCTCGTCCAAGATGGAGTATGTTACCTCGTCTAGCCCTTGAACTTCCTGTGTGCCCTGCTTATAAGTCCTGGTCCGGGGTCCATTCCCTGCCTGAGTATTTTGTGCTACTGGCTCCTAGACATTCTGGCTTGCTATGGACTGCCTGCTGCATCTTAATTATGTGCTCTGCCTCAGCACTGTTCTTATGCAGGTCTCATTCATGACGGACTGTGCGCTGAATTTTTGCGGGGCTTACTTCTGTCCTAGGTAGTATACTGAAACGTTTTTTGTGCACTTAATTCTGGACATTTATTACCTGCTGCTGTGCTGATTATATCCTGGACATGTCACCATTTTGTTGCTGTGCTCATAAACTGGACATTCACCATCTGTTTGCTGCAAACATTTCCCTGGACATTCACCTCTGCTTACAATATTCTGGACATTCATGCTCTAGTTTGTTGCAGACTCATATCTATTCTGGACTTCGGCATATCAGTTGCTGTGCGCGTTATTCTATTTGCTGTCTGAACAGTTACATATAGTGTGGGTGCATTTACATTCTATTTGTAGTTGTATTCTGGTAGTCTCTGCCTAATTTCACTGTGTTTATGGTTTGTTTAATACAGAGCATTCACCCAACCCTTGTCTCAGTTTCGTTATATTAACTGCGATTAGATTAGTGTATCGACATAATTGTTACACAGTTGCTGCCATCCGGAGGTACGTTGAGCGTATCCCTCTTCTCCTTTCTCAGTGTTGGGGGACCTGACGTGTCCAACGAAAGCCAGCCAGGTAGAGACATCTCGAAGGACCCCAAAAAAGAGAACAGACTTGGAAGGTTTAAGTGCTTTTTAAGTAGGAACATTGACTCCCCCTTTTGGACTATGAGGTGGAACGGGTGACCCCAACGGTATGAAGCATTGACTTCCTTAATTCTACACAAAAGGGTGCAGCTGCCTTCTTATGAGAAGGGTTCTGCTGGAGACGTCTGGAAACAGTGACACCATAGCACCCTCCATATCCACCGGACCATGAGACCAGGCCCCCTGTAGGATCCGCTCTTTGTCCCTGTAATAATGCAAGTGGCACAAAACATCTCTTGGACAGGAGGAAAGATGAGCATTTGGCATGGCCACCCTATGGATCCTGTTGAATCATATCATGTATTAAAAATAACTAGCACTCTTGTATACAGACGCTCCTGGGACCAGTCCTTTGGAATGCCTTTCAGACGGATGTTATTTCTATGGCTTCTGTTCTCCTGATCCTCTAAGATCAGCGCCAGATCTCTTATGCGGTTATTAGATGTTTCACAGTCTCTCTCCAGTCGATCCAATCTGCCCTCCAAGGATTCCTGGGCCTGCTCTGTAGCAGTGACCCTATCATCCAGCACCCCCATCTCCTCTCTTATAGCTGTTAATGCTGATAGCTGGGCCTGCTCTATCCTTGTCATTATCTCCTCAAAGTCATTTTTGCTAGGCAAGGCCAGAATCAGTTCCCTCAGGGCCTGCAGATCTTGAGTGTCAGAGGAGCGCTGCATGGGTGTTAAGGAGCCATTGAAGCTGCCCCCATCCAATGCAGAGGGCTTCCCAGAGCTGAATATTGCCTGTACCCTCCATCTCTTGCGTGCCTCCTGAGAGATGTATCACCCCGGCCCCATCCTCCCCCCTCTGCCAGACTGCACAGAGGCCATGCACCCACTGTCCAAGCCTGTATCTGAGGCTGAGTCCCTCTTACATCCTCCAGTCTGGGCTATTACATGGAGAGACTCCCTGGGCCCCGCAACAACTTACAACATGTGCAGGCTCCCGTTGTTGTTTCGAGAAGTTCTGCCCGGAGCACACAGAGCTGGCCAGCGCCATCTTGTCTCCAGCCGTGCGCGGGTATCTGTCACGCTCCCCGGGTCCTCTGCTCCGCTTCCCGGCTCACCTGCTACGCTCCCCGCTCTCCAGCCTCCATCGCCCGCGCTTCCCAGGCCTCCTGGTCCCCGCTCCCGGCGCCCGTCGGCTTCCCAGCCCCAGCCCGGCTCTGCTGCGTCCTCCTCTCAGCTTCCTGCCCTGGCTTCTGGCACCCGGGCCGCGCGCATGCGCATTAGGGCGCGCGCGCGGTCACTGACCCTTTCTTAAAGGGCCAGTGTCCACTGACAGGAAATGTAGCACACAGGTACGGGGTATAAAGGGGTGCAATGTCCAAGGGGGCGGGGCCTGATCTTCGTGTTTCCCAAGCTAGGAGTCAGGTCTCCTTGTGTCTCTGTGCCATACTCACGTATCTCTCTTCTAGAGCTGATCCTGCCTCGCCATCCGGTCCTGCCGCATCCCGCTGCATATCTGCCATCCTGACAGTCCGTACCATCTCTGACCCCTGTGGTGACCCGTCATCTCGCTCCAACGGTTCCGGACTCCGCCTGACATCATCTCGGCTTCCGAACCTGAGCTCCGTCACCCGGACTACCATCAGTGACTCCGTGGTCCCAGGGACTTCTCTATTATACTCTTGTGCACGGACTGCCCTGCTACCTGTAGTGCTCCAGCTACCGGACCCCTTAGCATCATCTAGGAGTTCGGCCCAGTGGATCCACCTCCTGGGTCTGCCCTTCCACCTGGCCCTAACAGTAAGATCAGGCCATGGATCCCGCTGAAGCACTAGCGGCCTTGCAGGAGGAACTCCAACGCCAGCGTGAGACCCAGACCCGCATGCTGAACTTCATGACTTCGGTGGACGCCCGCCTTAACACGCTACAAGCGTAAATTACATCTTCAGCATCTCGGGCTTCCACTAGCCAATCCACGGCTCCAGCCCCCGTGGCAGCCTCTTCGGATGCTTCCAGACTTCGTTTGGCTTCACCACCCCGGTACGCCGGAGATCCCAAGACCTGCAGGGGTTTCATAAACCAATGCTCCCTCCATTTCACGCAGCTGCCGCATTTGTTTGCCTCCGACCAAGCCAAGGTCGCCTTCATCATGTCCCATCTAGAGGGTGAGGCACTGGCGTGGATGAACCCCTTGTGGGAGAAGGAGGATCCTGTGACCACGAACATCCAGGAGTTTCTGCAGGCATTCCGTGGCACCTTTGACGAGCCCGGACGCGCCTCCGCGTCTGCCTCATCTCTTCTCCGGTTACGTCAGGGGACTCTGACGGTGGGTCAATACGCAATCCGTTTTCGCACCTTGGCTTCGGAACTTGGCTGGAACAACAAGGCCCTAACTGCCGCCTTCTGGGAAGGACTCTCGGGTCGAATTAAAGATGAGCTGGCTGGTCGTGACGTACCATCCACCCTGGATGCCCTGATTACCCTAGCGACTCGAGTGGACATCCACTTTCAGGAGCGATCTAAAGAGGTGTCCCGTGAGAGACGTCCGGTACGGCATTCCTCTCCTCCGCAGAAGTCCGCCATTCTCCAGTCAACGGCATCTGGTGTCTCCGTCCATGAGCCCATGCAGGTCGACCGTGTGCGGCAGTCTGAACAACGTCGAGCAGAGCGGCTCGCCAAGGGCCTCTGCTTCTACTGCGGAGAGGGCACACACCTGCTACGCTCCTGCCCAGAGAGGCCGGGAAACTCCAAAGCCTAGGGTTGGTAGGAGAGGCCACCCTAGGTGCTGGGACTCTCTCAGACCCGGTTATGTGGACTGTACAAGTGTCAACGGGAGAGACGCGGTTCACGGCCGAGGCGTACCTCGATTCTGGGGCAGCAGGCAATTTCATCCAGCAAGCCACGGTGGACAAGTACCAGGTGCCTGTCACTCCACTCGACAAACCTCTCGTGATTGCCTCTGTGGATGGGAGACCCCTCTCTGACACCATCTCCTGGATCACCAAGCCGGTGGAACTACGTATCGGTGCCCTGCACACCGAGAACATCGCTCTCTACGTCCTTCCACACATGTCCCATCAAATCCTGCTGGGACTTCCCTGGTTACGGACACACGAGCCATCAGTCACCTGGGGCACTGGTGAAATCACCCGATAGGGCTCTTCGTGCCAGGAGAAGTGTCTGAAGACCATACAACCCATCCGACGACCTCCGGTTCCAGAGAACCTACCGGGACTGCCCTCGGCCTATTGGTCCTTCGCGGACGTCTTTGATAAAAAGGAATCTGAGGTACTTCCGCCACATCGTCCGTACGATTGTGCCATCGACCTGCTCCCGGGAACAACACCACCTCGAGGACGGATATATCCATTATCTCCAGCCGAAACAAGGGCCATGTCTACTTACATCACAGAGAGCCTGGCAAGGGGATTCATTCGGAGATCCTCCTCTCCTGCTGGAGCAGGCTTCTTCTTCATTAAGAAGAAAGAGGGCGACCTACGCCCATGTATAGACTACCGGGGATTGAACCAAATCACCGTAAAAAACAAGTACCCTCTGCCGCTCATCCCCGAATTGTTTGACCGGCTTAGAGGAGCTCGTGTGTTCACCAAATTGGACCTTCGAGGTGCCTACAACCTGGTCCGCATCCGCTCTGGGGACGAATGGAAGACCGCGTTCAATACTCGCGATGGGCACTATGAATACTGCATAATGCCCTTCGGCCTGTGTAACGCACCAGCAGTCTTTCAGGAATTGGTGAACGACGTTTTCCGGGACCTTCTCTACGTCTGTGTGGTGGTGTATCTGGATGATATCCTTGTCTTCTCTCCGGATCTCCAGACCCACAGAGAGAACGTGCAGCTAGTTCTACAAAGACTGAGAGAGAATCGTCTGTACGCTAAGTATGAGAAGTGTGTCTTTGAGCAGTCTTCTCTCCCCTTCCTGGGTTACATCATCTCCGATACCGGACTGCAGATGGATCCAAAGAAGGTCTCCTCCATTCTCAACTGGCCTCCTCCTTCTGGACTGAAGGCAATCCAACGCTTTCTGGGATTCGCCAACTACTACCGCCAGTTCATCCCTCACTTCTCTGCTCTGACCGCTCCTCTCTCCGCCTTGACCAAGAAGGAGGCTAATCCAAAGGACTGGTCACCTGCGGCCGACGCCGCGTTTGGCTCCCTGAAGCGGGCATTTGCCTCCTCTCCTGTGCTCCACCGTCCGGAGTTAAACCGCCAGTTCACCTTGGAGGTGGATGCCTCCTCCTCGGGAGCCGGAGCAGTGCTCATGCAGAAGTCCTCCTCCGGGAAGATGGTGACTTGCGGTTTCTTCTCCAAGAGCTTCTCAGCGCCTGAACGCAACTACACCATCGGTGACCGAGAGCTATTGGCAGTAAAACTGGCTCTGGAGGAATGGCGCTACCTTCTGGAAGGAGCAGTGTACCCCGTAATCATTTACACGGACCACAAGAACCTGGAATACCTGCGGTCCGCTCAGCGACTGAACCCACGGCAAGCCAGGTGGTCCTTGTTCTTTGCCAGGTTCGATTTCCAGCTCCATTTCCGACCCGCGGACAAGAATGTACGCGCTGATGCCTTGTCCAGGTCTTTCATGCCCATGGAGCAGGAGGAGGAGACATCACAGCCCATCATCTGTCCTAGTAAAATCATTCCAGTGGCTCCTGTCACCCTGGCCCAGATACCGCCCGGGAAAACCTATGTCTCTGAGACTGACAGGCAAAAAGTGTTACACTGGGGCCATGCCTCGAAAACAGCCGGTCATGCTGGTCAAAAGAAAACATGGAGTGCGATTGTACGTCATTACTGGTGGCCATCCCTTCGCACGGACGTCGCTGCTTTTGTCTCTGCCTGCTCCTCTTGTGCCAGGAACAAGACGCCCAAACACCTGCCATATGGCCGTCTTCTGCCTCTGCCTATACCCTCAGTTCCCTGGCAACACATTGCAATGGACTTTATTACGGACTTGCCATTGTCCTCCGGACACACAGTCATATGGGTCGTGGTGGACCGGTTCTCTAAAATGGCTCATTTCGTCCCTATGGCTGGACTGCCCTCTGCTCAGGAACTCGCGGATGCCTATATACATCACATCTTCCGCTTGCATGGCTTTCCATCACACATCGTGTCCGACAGAGGAACTCAGTTCACCTCCCGCTTCTGGAGGGCTCTCTGCAAACATCTGGGAGTGACTCTGGACTTTTCTTCTGCCTACCATCCTCAGTCTAATGGCCAAGTGGAAAGGGTCAACCAAATCTTGACCTCCTTCTTACGACACTACGTCAACGCCCATCACGACGACTGGTCCACGCTTCTTCCTTGGGCTGAATTCTCCCATAACCACCACGTCAGTGAGTCCTCCTCCAGCTCTCCCTTTCATGTCGTTTACGGACTTCAGCCCTCCGTCCCATTGCCTGTATCTCCTTCTTCGGATGTCCCTGCTGCTGATGCTGTAGCCCGTGACTTTGCAACCATTTGGGACTCTGTCAAGGCGTCCCTTGGGCGTGCTTCCCTGCGGATGAAGAGACATGCAGACAAGAGACGTCTGGATCCTCCGTGTTTCTCTCCTGGAGATCTAGTCTGGCTTGCTTCCAAGTACGTCCGATTGAAGATACCATCCTACAAGCTGGGTCCTCGCTACATCGGGCCGTTTAAAGTCCTCCGCAAGATCAATGAGGTCTCCTACAAGCTACAGCTCCCGGCCACGATGAGGATACCCAACTCCTTCCACGTCTCCCTGCTCAAGCCGGTTGTCCTTGGTCCCTTCTCCGCTGCTGCCAGTTCGGCTCCTCCTCCTATTGCCGATGACGACATCTATGCGGTAAGGGATATCGTGGCCATGAAAACTGTACGGGGCCGACAGTTCTTCCTGGTGGACTGGGCTGGCTATGGTCCTGAGGATAGGTCCTGGGAACCCCGGGAGAATGTGGGTACTCCTTTGATCCGTGCCTTCCTGTCCCGGTTGCGGGGAGGGGGGCGTGGGGGGGGGGTACTGTCACGCTCCCCGGGTCCTCTGCTCCGCTTCCCGGCTCACCTGCCACGCTCCCCGCTCTCCAGCCTCCATCGCCCGCGCTTCCCAGGCCTCCTGGTCCCCGCTCCCGGCGCCCGTCGGCTTCCCAGCCCCAGCCCGGCTCTGCTGCGTCCTCCTCTCAGCTTCCTGCCCTGGCTTCTGGCACCCGGGCCGCGCGCATGCGCATTAGGGCGCGCGCGCGGTCACTGACCCTTTCTTAAAGGGCCAGTGTCCACTGACAGGAAATGTAGCACACAGGTACGGGGTATAAAGGGGTGCAATGTCCAAGGGGGCGGGGCCTGATCTTCGTGTTTCCCAAGCTAGGAGTCAGGTCTCCTTGTGTCTCTGTGCCATACTCACGTATCTCTCTTCTAGAGCTGATCCTGCCTCGCCATCCGGTCCTGCCGCATCCCGCACTCCGAACGCTGCCTATCTGCCATCCTGACAGTCCGTACCATCTCTGACCCCTGTGGTGACCCGTCATCTCGCTCCAACGGTTCCGGACTCCGCCTGACATCATCTCGGCTTCCGAACCTGAGCTCCGTCACCCGGACTACCATCAGTGACTCCGTGGTCCCAGGGACTTCTCTATTATACTCTTGTGCACGGACTGCCCTGCTACCTGTAGTGCTCCAGCTACCGGACCCCTTACCATCATCTAGGAGTTCGGCCCAGTGGATCCACCTCCTGGGTCTGCCCTTCCACCTGGCCCTAACAGTATCCCGAGGCCAGAACCGCGAGGAAGCGCGTCAAGCTCCTGGGGGACTTTAGACTCAACGCTGCTGGCGCCGGGGTAAGCGTTTATATCAGCTTCTTCTTGGGGGACATATCCGGTCCGGAGGGCTCGGCGGGAGAGGGGTATTACGCTGGTTTCACATCAGCGTTTTGCTGCCGCACTGCCAGATCCGGCATAAGTGTAGTACAGTTCAATACAGTTCACTGGCAAGCTCCGGGCACATGCGGTTATGTGACCGGAGCTTGTGACAGCATGTGACCGGGGCTTGCCGCACTGTCTGTGAACTGTATTGAACTGTACTACACTTAGGCCGGATCTGGCAATGCGGCAGGAAAACGGTGATGTGAAACTGCCCTTAGGCTGTCGGGTGCGGGAGCTCCAGTGAAGCATGTCCTCACGCTGCCATGTCCAGGACACGCCTCCATTCTACCACTTCTTAAATAGTAAATAGCGCAGGTAGAAATAAGTTTGGTAGTTTTAAGTTACTTAGCTTGGTCAGTGCAGGTAAACTGGTGTGACGCTCCAATGCATTTCCTCCTTCATGGGTTCATCAGGAGGCCGAGATATATATATAGATAAATGTTATTGATGTAATGCAAGTTACCTCCACTGACCAAGCTAAGTAACTTATAACTATCTACATTATTTCTACCTGCCCTATTTTACTATTTAAGAAGTGGTAGAATTTGTTTAGGGTGAGCGAGGGGCAGCCGCCGTTCTTCACTGACTTGTAAAACACGCACATGTACCTCCGTGTTCCGTGATTCACGGCACACGTGGGTTGTCCATGTGCAATCCGTGATCCGTGATTGCAAATGGACATTACTCACCTGCCTTCGCTCCTGCTGTCCATGGTGCTGAACTCCTTGGCTCTGCAGTGTCCGCCCACCGCTCTCTGCAGCTACTTCCGGGTCAGCTGTTCCTGCTTTCATGAATATTCATAAACTGGGAAGGAGCTGCAGAAAGCGGAGGCTGCACAGCGAATCGCTGGAAAGGTTAGTTGAAAATGTTTATTATTTTATATGTCAGTGTTTTTCTGGTACGTGTTTCACGGATTACACACGGATCACACCATAGTGTGGTCCGTGGGTCATCAGTGATGCCAGAAAAAAATGGACTTGTCTCCGTGCAGAATAACGGACACGCGTATTCGCTTCACCGAGACATGTTCAGTGAAAAATTACTGATGTGTGAGCAGACCCATTGATTATAATGGCTCTGCGTATGTCAGTGATTCTGGTACGTATAAAAAAAAAAAGCACAAACGTACCAGAATCACTGACGTGTGAAGAGGGCCTTAGGGTTTAAATCCTCCTTTGTTAGGCAGGTATATCAGCTTCTTAGGGTCATCATAAGGAAAGTGTTTTAATCACTTGGTTTATCACAATCTTGTTATTGTCTATTTTAATTCATATCTAGTAAAAATTGGTTTTAAAGTGTATCTGCTTTATTGGGATTTTTCTATGTCATTTCTGGATTTTGTTTTGGATTCAAACATATCCTATTACGTTTAGGTTTATAAAAGCGACAATACACAAAAAAACGACATAAATGTGATATGGATGTAATCGTATGGACCTGAAGAATAAAACTGTCTTAATATTACCACACGGTGAACAACATTTAAAAAAAACAAAACAAAAAAAACCCAATTCCTGAATTGCTGTTTCTTCATGATAACCAGCATGGATTCATGAACGATAAGTCGTATCTAACCAACATGTTGGTTTTCTATGAGGAGGCAAGTGTAATTCTGGATATTGGTAATGCAGCTGATACGATTTAAGGCCCCGTCACACGCAGCGACTTATCTATCGATATATCGCAGGGGTTATGGATTCCGTGACGCACATCAGGCATCGTTAGTGACGTTGTTGCGTGTGACAGCAAGGAACGACCGTTAACGATGGAAAATACTCACCTTATCGTCCATCGTTGACACATCGTTCCTTTTAAAAAAAAACATCGCTGATTGTTGAGCACGCAGGTTGTTCGTCGTTCCTGAGGCAGCACACATCGCTACGTGTGACACCTCGGGAACGATGAACTGCAGCTTACCTGCGGCCGCCCGCAATGCGGAAGGAAGGTGGTGGGCGGGATGTTACGTCCCGCTCATCTCCGCCCCTCCACTTCTATTGGGTGGCCGCCTAGTGATGCCGCACGAACCGCTCCCTTAGAAAGGAGGCGGTTCGCCGGCAACAGCGATGTCGCTAGGCAGGTAAATCCGTGTGACGGCTCCTAACGATATTGTGCGCCACGGGCAGCAATTTGCCCGTGACTCACAAATAACAGGGGCGGGTGCTTTCACCAGCGATATCGCTGCGTGTAACACCCCCTTTACTTGGACTTTACAAAGGCATTTGATGCTGTGCCACATGATATTCTTGTAATGAAGCTCCAGAAGCAAAAACTAGGAAAACTATAAGCAGATGGGCAATGATTTAAGGAATTGGCTAAAAGTTAGGAAACAAAGAGTAAATGGTACATTCTCTAAATGGGCTATAGTTAGCAGTGAGGACCACAGGGATCTGTGCTAGGACCAATTCTTTTTAAAGGAAACCTATTAGGTGCAATATGCATCCAGACCCATGAGCATTTCTGGGTACATATTGATAATCCCTACCTAGCAATATGCACCCAGAACCACGAGCAGTTCTGGGTGCATATTGCTAATCCCTGCCTAGCAGTCCCAGCTTATTCTAGGATATATACAGTAAAGGGATCTTTAGAAAAAGTATTTCTAAAGATCCTCTATGATATGCTAATGAGCGCAGGCACTAGTGCGCAAGGGTGTTAGTTCCTGCGCTCATTCCGCCCTTTTAGCATGGTAGCATGCCCACAGGAGCGTGCTAACATGCTATTCAATGCCCACTGCCACGGTCATCACCAGTGGTGACACACGTACATGTATCGGTTGCTGCAGCCTCAAATGCCAGGCACTGCGCATGATCAAGTCACCGAACTTCCGGTCATGTGCACTATGAAGCCAGTGTACGCGTTCTGGCTTCAGAGAGGTCAAGTATGCATGACCGACGAAGTGACGGAGACATCTGATCATGCGCACTGCCGGGTTTCTGAGGTTGTAGCAACGGACAGGTACGCGTGTCACTGCTGGTGATGATGCTGAGACTGGGCATTGAATAGCATGTTAGCACGTCCCTGTGGTATAAAATATTCTTTATAAATAAAATATAAAGTCACATATGTAATCAATCAAACCTCTTTGCGGGTAACGCGATGATGGTTTGCAAACCAGGCGTCACTGTAAATAGAAAAAAAAAACACATTAGTACAGGCATGTAAAACATGAACTACAATAAAAAACTTTCACAGAACTTTCTCACGGATAGCACTGGTATAAAGAGCGGCACAGTGGCTCAGTGGTTAGCACTGCGATCTTACAGCGCTTGGGTCCTGAATTTAAATCACATCAAGGAAAATATTTGCAAGAAGTTTGTATGTTCTCCCCGAGTTTGTGAGTTTTCTCCCACACTCCATAGACATACTGACAGGTAATTTAGATTGGGCTCAATGGGGACAGTGTTACTGATCCATGTAAAGCTCTGTGGAATTAATGGCTTTGTATAAGTGAATAAATATTATTACCACCTTTGATATTTTCGGAAAAAATCGGTGTCGGGTCAAAATCAGCAATGCAAGTCCGTGACAAAATTCAGAACCGTATTTCGATGACATCTGACCGATTTTTGATGACTGACAGAATGGACAAGTTTGGGGAGGAAAAACTGATGCCACCCTTTTCAATCGCATTGGACCGGTTTTCTCGGATGTGAAGAAAACAGTGGTGTGAACCTCCCCTTTGTGCCAGTTGCGGGCGCTCAGTAACTGTCTTTACTGAAGTCCGCCTTCTTCACTATAATTAGTGTAGCTTTACAAATTTAGTGGACATTTTTAGCGCAATTATAACACGTTTTTCCTATTACACAGTGTCAGTAGCAGGCGTTCAGTCATTTTTTTACATTTTAGCTTAGTTTAGCAATTTACTATCAAATCTCTGTAGGAATTATTCTATTACAGATTTTTTTCTAATGCTCTATAGATTTACACTTCGAGCAGGTCAGTTGCAGGAGGTCAATAACAATATTTATTCACATTCTATTACAGCATTTTATAATTTGATGTTCTCATTTATTTTTCATTTCTATTCTTTTCTTTTAATTTTTTTCTCATTCTTTTTTCTTCTATTCTCTACTATACAACAAAACACATCTGAATAAAATTTGGTTACACAACACATGTGAAAACGCTACAAACACACAAAAACCCATGTAAAAGAATAACGTGCCATTCATCCCCAATAGCGTATTCAGCTGAGGCAAACGCATGCGTCTGACAATCTGAGGATGAGGATACAACATTCCTCTATTTCCAGCTCCTCCGCTACCTCCTCTAGTGAGAATGAACCCCCACAAAGATGCCCCAGGACAGATGAGGAATGCCGACAGATAGTGATCCCCTGGGAACCTCACACCCTGAAAATTCAGTCTCAGATTACTGGTCGACAACAGATTACAGTCTCCATCAGGAATCCAATTTGATACTGCAGGTCTCACAGAAATTGGCTATTGTAACCCCTTCACCACCTAGTCTGTTTTCCTCTTCATGACAAGGCCAATTTATTTTTTTTTTTAATTCTGACCAGCGTCACTTTATGAGTTAATAACTGCAACACTTCAGCGGATCTCAGTGATTCTTTTTTTTGTGACGTATTGTGCTTCATGTAAATGGTAATTTTAGGGTGACATTTTCGTGTTTTTGTGAAAATGTTGGAAATTTAGCGAAAATAAGAAATTTAGCAATTTTCAAATTTTGAAATTTTATACCTTTACCCTTTATACCATTTACCACATGTCTACTTTAAAAACATCACCATTCTAAAAAGTGCAGCTCTCAAACTGCTCAAAACCATATTCAAGAAGTTTATTAACCTTTTACGTGCTTCACAGGAACTAAAGCAATATGGAAGGAAAAAATAAAATGTAACTTTTTCCCACAAAAATGTTATTTTAGTACCAAATTTTGCATTTTCACATGGGTAACAGGAGAAAATGCATTGTACAGTTTGTTGTGCAATTTCACACGATACTCAATATGAGATGGAAAACTACTGTTTTGGCTCTCGGTAGAGCTTGGAAGGGAAGGAGCGCCATTGCACGTTTTGAATGCAAAATTGACAGGAATCATTAGCGGACACCTGTCACATTTGGAGATCTCCTCATTTGAATAAACAGTGGAAACCCCCACAAGTAAACCCATTTTGGAAACTAGAAACCTCAAGGATTTACATAGATGTGTGGACACCTTAGACCAGAGGACGCATGCGGCCCATGAGGCTGATTTTTTGCGGCCCACAGACCCCGTGACGATCGCAGCTCTATGTCGGGAGACGGCAGGCAGGCGCAGAGGAGCTGTCTGCACTACACCGATGGATGATGCAGCCAATCAGATGCAAACAGTGATGTCGCTGTATGAGGTCACCTCCTTGCATCTGATTGGCTGGCGGAAGCCATTGGTATAGTGCTAAGAGCTCCTCTGCGCGGCACCGCAAATGATTCAACAGTACTATAAAATCGTGCCTGCCGGCGCCCAGCATAGACCTGCGATCGTCACGGATCTGCGGGCTGCAAAAAGCAGGTATGTGCCCACGATCAGGACACGCTGTGTCCTGGATGCGGCGGGTCCTGACTGCAGGGCTGTGAGTCTCCTCCGCAGGAGAATACAGGAGACCGCAGATGCTAGTGCCCACGATCTGAGTTCGGGCCGCTGCGGTCTCCTCGCTATATTCTCAGTACAGATGACACTTGCGACTCTAAAAGCCGCACCGCAGGTCAATGTTTGCTGAGGGCCGCACACGCACAGTGGATGGAATTTCTAGAAATCCCCTCTGCTTGTACTGTACAACCCAGTGCTCTGGATGCAGCTGAAACATACTGCCTCCAAAACGCTGCAAACACTAATTCGCACGCAGCCCTGAGGGAAAAGGGAGGAAAGGTGAGAAGTTTGGTTTTTTTTTTTGGCGTTTGTGAAGAGCGGTATAATAGGGGACAAGGATGAGGGCACAAGGATGGGCACAATACTACAAGGATGGGCACAATACTACAAGGATGGGCATGAGGATGGACACAATACTACAAGGATGGGCATAGTACTACAAGGCACAAGGATAGACAATACTACAAGGATGGGCACAATACTACAAGGATGGGCAGAATACTACAGGGCACAGGGATGAGCACAATACTACAGGGCACAAGTATGGACAATACTACAAGGATGGGCACAAAACTACAGGGCACAAGGATGGGAGACATTACTACAGGGTACAAGGATGGGCACATTACTACAGGGCACAAAGATGGGCAAATTACTCAAGGTACAAGGGAGGGGAGGGGCACATTACTATAGGGCACAAGGATGGGAGACTTTACTACAGGGGACAAGATGGGGACATTACTACAGGGGACAAGGATGGGGGACACTGCTACCAGTATGGGGGATATAACTACAGGACAGAAGGATGTGCATATTATACAGGACACAAACGGGACATTACTACAGGATGCGACATTACCACAGGATGGGGGACATTACTAAAAGATGTTGGATAAGATGACTGTATGATGCTGCTAATTGTAAAACAATATTAGAAGGGGATTAAATGTAAAAGAAAATATTTAAAATAAAGCATGACTTTTTTGCCAAAATTATCTTTTATGGGGGCGTGGCCAGCAGCACATGGAGACAGAAGCACAGTAACTCTGCTCCTGTGCTTACCGGCTCCATACAGCGGCACAAAGCATTCATTTGAGCTAGCTCGAGTCCTATTTGGAGGCTAAAGACCCCAGGAAAGCAGGGGTATGAAGGAGGTACGGCGCGGCCGTGGCAGAGGGAGGAAAAGCCCCTAAAGCTTACCCAATTCTATCCAACAGCAGATGGATTCCAAGATGGTGCTGGAAGATCACAGCATGGCCTGACAGCATCTAAGAATACTACCCCCCCCCCACCCCCTTCCCCGCAGGCTGAGTGAGTCAGAAGCTACAGGCAGAATGAGTCACAATCAAAGACCACTGTGGGGGGCACTGCCGATTGTCAGTGCAAGATAAGGATGAATCAGACCAGAACAATGGGGAGCAGCCGGGGGAGGCGAAGTCGGCCTTGAATTTTTAAATCCAACCCCCCCCCCCCCCCCCCACAGAAGGCTCACAGGCCTCAGGCTGTAGCACAGGGAGAGACAACCAGGATCCTGGTGAACATTCCTCAGAGCCACTGACAGAATATACTATGAGGAAACTCATGGCAGAGCTAATGGCTTCCTTTACAAGGGACATGCAAAGTGTACTCAAGTCTATGCAAAGAGATATCGCAGCAATAGGGGACTACACATCCCATCTAGAGGACAAGATGGCAGAACTAACAACTGCACACAGTGAGGTGGTGGACTCTGTGGTATCTATGGATGAAGAATTGGATGCCATGAAGCTTAAAATAGTTGATATGAAAGATTGATCGCGCCGAAATAATGTCAGACTGAGTAGCATCACAGAATCTGTTAAAACAGACTAGCTTGAAGAACTCCTCACAGATTACTTCTCATGCCTGCTACCAGACGCTACACAAAAAAAAAAAAAAATTGCCTTCCTCGACCCCCAGAGATGTCATAATGAGAATTCACTTTTTTCATAAAAAAGAGAAATTAATGGAAGCAGCCCGCAATCCACCCTCACTGCCAGAGCGATTCCAAGGCATTGCTATATTTACTGACCTATTAGCAGTCACTCTAGCCCGCAGAAGAGCCTTCATAAACAGTACAAAAATTCTCAGAGAACAACATTCCATACAAATGGGGCTTTCCAGTGAAATTAAAAAAAGCAGGGCAAGCACGTGGCATGCAACCCGGAACAAGCTCTTCAATTATGCAAGGAATGGAACCTACTTACCCCCTCCAAGGAACATCAAGATGGATCCTCACCACCACGCCATATTCCAGAAGAATGGTCTAAGGGGTGCTTCACACACAGCGAGCTCGCTGCCGAGATCGCTGCTGAGTCACGGTTTTTGTGACGCAGCAGTGACCTCATTAGCGATCTCGCTGTGTGTGACACTGAGCAGCGATCTGGCCCCTGCTGCGAGATCGCTGCTCGTTACACACAGCCCTGGTTCGTTTTCTTCAAAGCCGCTCTCCTGCTGTGACACACAGATCGCTGTGTGTGACAGCAAGAGAGCGACAAATGAAGCGAGCAGGGAGCAGGAGCCGGCGTCTGACAGCTGAGGTAAGCTGTATCCAAGATAAACATCGGGTAACCAAGGTGGTTACCCGATATTTACCTTAGTTACCAGCATCTGCAGCTCTCACGCTGCCTGTGCTGCCGGCTCCGGCTCTCTGCACATGTAGCTGCTGTACACATCGGGTTAATTAACCCGATGTGTACAGCAGCTAGGAGAGCAAGGAGCCAGCGCTAAGCAGTGTGCGCGGCTCCCTGCTCTCTGCACATGTAGCTGCATTACACATCGGGTTAATTAACCCGATGTGTACTGTAGCTATGGTAGGAGAGCAAGGAGCCAGCGCTCAGTGTGCGCGGCTCCCTGCTCCCTGCACACACAGCTGTGCGCTGGTAACTAATGTAAACATCGGGTAACCATACCCGATGTTTACCTTAGTTACCAGTCTCCGCAGCTTCCAGACGGCAGCTCCGTGCAAGCGCAGCGTCGCTTGCACGTCGCTGCTGGCTGGGGGCTGGTCGCTGGTGAGATCTGCCTGTTTGACAGCTCACCAGCGACCATGTAGCGATGCAGCAGCGATCCTGACCAGGTCAGATCGCTGGTCGGATCGCTGCTGCATCGCTAAGTGTGAAGGTACCCTAAAGGCTAAGGGGTGCTTCACACACAGCGAGCTCGCTGCCGAGATCGCTGCTGAGTCACGCTTTTTGTGACGCAGCAGTGACCTCATTAGCGATCTCGCTGTGTGTGACAATGAGCAGCGATCTGGCCCCTGCTGCGAGATCGCTGCTCGTTACACACAGCCCTGGTTCGTTTTCTTCAAAGCCGCTCTCCTGCTGTGACACACAGATCGCTGTGTGTGACAGCAAGAGAGCGACAAATGAAGCGAGCAGGGAGCAGGAGCCGGCGTCTGACAGCTGAGGTAAGCTGTATCCAAGATAAACATCGGGTAACCAAGGTGGTTACCCGATATTTACCTTAGTTACCAGCCTCTGCAGCTCTCACTCTGCCTGTGCTGCCGGCTCCGGCTCTCTGCACATGTAGCTGCTGTACACATCGGGTTAATTAACCCGATGTGTACAGCAGCTAGGAGAGCAAGGAGCCAGCGCTAAGCAGTGTGCGCGGCTCCCTGCTCTCTGCACATGTAGCTGCATTACACATCGGGTTAATTAACCCGATGTGTACTGTAGCTAGGAGAGCAAGGAGCCAGCGCTCAGTGTGCGCGGCTCCCTGCTCCCTGCTCACACTGGTAACTAATGTAAACATCGGGTAACCATACCCGATGTTTACCTTAGTTACCAGTCTCCGCAGCTTCCAGACGGCGGCTCCGTGCAAGCGCAGCGTCGCTTGCACGTCGCTGCTGGCTGGGGGCTGTTCACTGGTCGCTGGTGAGATCTGCCTGTTTGACAGCTCACCAGCGACCATGTAGCGATGCAGCAGCGATCCTGACCAGGTCAGATCGCTGGTCGGATCGCTGCTGCATCGCTAAGTGTGAAGGTACCCTTAAGCTGGTGTCACACACAGCGACAACGACAACGACGTCGCTGCTACGTCACCATTTTCTGTGACGTTGCAGCGACGTCCCGTCGCTGTCGCTGTGTGTGACATCCAGCAACGACCTGGCCCCTGCTGTGAGGTCGCCGGTCGTTGCTGAATGTCCAGCTTCATTTTTTGGTCGTCACTCTCCCGCTGTGACACACACATCGCTGTGTGTGACAGCGAGAGAGCGACGAAATGAAGCGATCAGGAGCCGGCACTGGCAGCTGCGGTAAGCTGTAACCAGCGTAAACATCGGGTAACCAAGGGAAGACCTTTCCCTGGTTACCCGATGTTTACGCTGGTTACCAGCCTCCGCTCTTGCTGCCAGTGCCGGCTCCTGCACTGTGACATGTGGCTGCAGTATGCATCGGGTAATTAACCCGATGTATACTGTAGCAAGGAGAGCAAGGAGCCAGCGCTAAGCAGTGCGCGCGGCTCCCTGCTCTCTGAACTGTGACATGTAGCAGCAGCACACATCGGGTTAATTAACCCGATGTGTGCTGCAGGAGAGCAAGGAGCCAGCGCTAAGCGCGGCTCCCTGCTCTCTGAACTGTGACATGTAGCTGCAGCACACATCGGGTTAATTAACCCGATGTGTGCTGCAGGAGAGCAAGGAGCCAGCGCTAAGCGCGGCTCCCTGCTCTCTGAACATGTAGCACAGCGACCTTATGATCGCTGCTTCTGCTGTGTTTGACAGCTAAGCAGCGATCATAACAGCGACTTACAAGGTCGCTGTTACGTCACAGAAAATGGTGACGTAACAGCGACGTCGTTGTCGCTGTCGTTTAGTGTGAACCCAGCATAAGTCTGATGCTAACTAGTCACAATAAGGATATTGTGTGACTCATTAAGTAAAGAGACTGCTCAAGATTCCAGATAAGATGCAGTGACTGTCTTTGGTTAACCATGTCATCTGCCCCTTCATGCCCTATCTAAATCAGTCTTTATTTTTTCTTCAAACCCTCCTTTTGGGACTTTTGAAGATAGGAGCCGACCCTGGCACGGATCCCGATACCTCCAGGCACCTGGGTCTGAATATGGACCTCTTCATCTTGCCCCTCAGAACTCCCTTGAACTTTAATTTTCTTTTTTCACTCATTGATTTTTCTGATTTTCCTTTTGGCCTGAAACACACTTCCGCAGAAAAAAACATACGTGTCTCCCGTTCCGTTTTTCGGGTCCGTGTTCCATTTTTTTTATGGGCGTTTCTCCGGTACATGACATCTGTGTGATGACGTATACTTGCCGTGTGTACGTGTGGAATGTCCGTGTATGCGTACGTGTCATGTCCGTGTGGTATCCGTATGTGTTGATCTGTGTGTGTTGTAAAATGTCGATGCTACATAACCGCTGACAGCCGACACAGACAGAGACAAGCGATGAGAATTGTCATACCACGGCTTTGTCTGTGTGTGGCGTCCTGATTAGCGGTCACCTCACCCGTGATGGAATCACCGGTGTCTGCTAATCCCCTGAGTAACTGAAGTTAGCGGCGACATTTGCGCTGCCGTCACGTAGGTTATCTGCGGCGTCACCCACCTGACACCACAACTCACCTGTGACTTCTTCGCTGATCGCGCAGCTCACTTCAGACACTTGGGTGACTCGCAGTCACAAGGGGAGGATCCAGTGGTGGCCGCGAGTAACCTGAGTGACGTCATTGGTGATCGCGCGGCTCACTTAAGTTGCTGCTTGGAGGTTATGGAGAGCGGTCATTGTGTGTGGCCGCTCCTGTCACCTTCATGTAGCAGAGCTGAGAGCGTCGTGGGACATCCATGGATTACGGCGGACCTGGATGCGTTTTTTAGTTTTATTAATTTGGTGATCGAGGGTGTTTGTTTGTTTTAAATTATTCTAAATAAAGGTTTTTTGAATGTGTGTTTATTTAATTTTAATAACAGGTTAAACATGGCAGTTATCTTGGGGAGACGGCTGCCATAATTAACCTAGGACTTAGTGGAAGCTATGGGCTGCTGCCATTAACTCCTTATTACCCCAATTGCCACCACACCAGGGCAATTCGGGAAGAGTCGGGTAGAGTCCCGGAAATGTCGCATCTAATGGATGCGGCTTTTCCGGGCGGCTGCTGGCTGATATTGTCAGGGTGGTGGGCTCCCCATAATGTGGGGCTCCCCATCCTGAGAATACCAGCCTTCAGCCGTGTCACTTTACCATGGCTGGTATCAAAAATGGGGGGGTTATTTATTTTACTGCACAATATAGACACTCCCACCGGATGCAGTGATTGGTTACATTCAGACACGCCCCCACGCTGAGTGACAGCTGTCTCACTGCAACCAATCATAGGCGCCGATGGGTGGGGGAAGCAGGGAATAGTAGATTGAATAATGAGCGGTCGGCATTTTCAAAATAATTGAAGCCGCGTATCTTTTGCACAACTGTTCATCGCCGTGCTGGTGATCGGGGATCGGTAAGTAATGGACAGGGGGAGATACAGACTGACCGACAAAGGGATATTGACTGACAACCACAGAAAATAAGGTAAATTGACTGACAAATTAAAAATAGATTGACCGACATCGCTAACTAAAAAACGCACACGGACAGTACGTGTAGCACACAGATATGCTACGTGTGCCGTTAGTGCAGGCACGGACCCATTGACTTTAGTAGGTCTGTGCCTGCGTGATGCCGGCGAAAAACGGACATGTCGACCGTGTGGGAATAGGTACACACGCACAAACGCACGTTCCATGTGTTTTTACGTGTGTGTGCCTGCTACTGTCGCGGGCGGAGGGGACGCGCTCGCCACGCTCGGGTCCGGGGCTTCTGCTGCTGCTACTCGGTGGCTCGAGCGATGGGCCAGACTCGGGGACTCGAGCAGCTCTCCTCACCCGTGAGTGAAAAGGGATGGTTTGTTTGGGGAGAGAGTTCGTGACGCCACCCACGGGATGTGGTGATGATGGCACCACCGCTGCTGATGACGGGGATCCCGGGAGAGTTGGTAGGGAGCAGCTAGGATGTTGTCCCCTCCGTGGGTAGGGGGTCGGTGCTCCCGGGGCCCGGTGATGTAATGGGGAGGCTGGATGGCCGGGGTGCAGGGTTGCAGGGACAGCGCGGTGCCGGACGGCACTGGTGTACTCACTTAGACAATCAATGACAGAGTCTCTGGTAAACCAAACGGCCGGATGGACGGGTCCCACAGCCGGCTGCAGTGTTGTTGTACTCTCCCCGGACGGCTGATGGTGGCTGTCTTTCCCTGCACCTGTCTAAACTGTGTTGACTCCGATGGTTTCCCAACGGTAGTCTGCTCCCCGGCGTATAGGTACCGTAGGAGCCCTTTTGCCCGCAGGCGCTGGCCCTTGGATCTCTAGCCTGTGGCGGTGGCTGTATATCCTCACGGTGTGGACTGTTGCCTTCTGTCGGGACTTGGTTGTTCGGAAACCCCTGGGGTTCCTGTCACACTCGGATTTGACTATTGTCGGTGGCTCCAAGCCTGGTCTGGGTCCGATGGCCCTGCCTGTGTGCTTAGCTTCACTCTGCTCTCCGGTTCGGCACCGGTGGGCCACCGTCCAACCCCAGTCCTACGGTTCCACAGAGTTCCGCTAACTCCTGCAGACGGCCACCACCGTCTGCCAACCTTGCTGTCAGTGCCTGGGCTCCTACCCAGACACACGCAGTTTGTGACCTCTCACTTTCACCTCCTAAACTGATCTACTGCTTTTCCCGCCTCCAGGCTTGTGAACTCCTCGGTGGGTGGGGCCAACCGCCTGGCTCCGCCCCACCTGGTGTGGACATCAGACCCTGGAGGGAGGTAACAAGGGTTTTTGTCTGACTGTTGTAACTGCCTAGGGTGGGGGTGTGTATGTTATGTCTGTGACTACCTGGCTAGTCCAGGGCGTCACACTACCATAGGGTAGCATTGGTCTACGTGTCTCCATGCCGCCAGTATGTGCAAAAACGTACCAAACACGTACCGGCGGCACGGATGTGTGTCGGAGGCCTTTGAGCTTTCTCGTTTGGGATCACTGGGTGCTTTTGTAGGTTTTTTTCTCAGCACCATGTTTAAATTTGGGTGAAGGGCTCAGCCAGCCCCAGTTAGTGCCCTGTATTGTAGCTCAATCAATTGAGCTAGGTTTACTTGTTTCTTTGTTAGTTTCTCAATCTGAAAAAAAAAAAAAATCTGATGCAACATGATCTATGTAACAAGCAGCAATATTATCGGAGGATGGACGTGTACACAAGTGGTCTAGTTACTCATACTGGAGTATGTAAGCGAAGATATTTTCCTGCAATTAATCTCTATTTGGCTTACCTTCCCAAAGGTTGGGATAAGGTACTCAATGCAGCCCATGGCAACTCTGTAAATTTTCTCGATGGTGATTAGATTCATGTCCATTAATGCTAAAGGGTTAAATTCACCATTTAAGAGATCAGAACTCTGGAAGGAGGCACTCCACATGAACACGGATGTGTTAGACTGCTTTCACACATCAGGTTTTTGCTGTGCGGCACAATCCGACGCTTTTCCGCCGGGTGCGGTTTTTCCTCATAGACTTTTATTAGCGCCGGATTGTGCCGCATGTACTCGCGTTTGATCCGGTTTTTGCCGGTTGCTGCAAAAATCGTCCCTCTGGCGGGCGCACAGGACGCAGAGAACCTTTTTTGCCAGCGGCAAAAAACTGCATAGCGCCGCATGCGGCGCTGTGTGACATGGTGCATAATGAAAGTCTATGCACGCCGAATCCGGTGGCATGCATCAAACGCTGGAAGCATGTACCGGATTCAGTTTTTACTTCTGAGCATACCCAGAAGTGAGATAAATTCATTGCTTGTCAGAAAATATCTCTCTCTTGCCTAAGAAAATCGGTGCGAGTAGAGTGCGATAAAACATCGCATTCCACTCGCACCAATTCTAGCCTGTGTGTCTGCACACGAGCGATTATTTTCTCAGCCCTAATCGGACCGAGAAAACAATCGCAGCATGCTGTGATTGTAATGCGAGACTCTTTCTCTCGCACCCATTCAAGTGAATGGGGCGAGAGAAAAATCGCACTGCACTCGCAGTACTCCGGTGTACCGCGTGTGCAGAGCGAGACTTGCAATAGCCGGCTACGGAGGAGAGAGGGGGATAAATAAATCCCTCCCTCCCGCAGCTGTGGTCCGCTCGCACAGTCGGACCGCACTCAGATGCAGGGACACTAGCATGACACTCGGCTCCTGCTGTGCTGCCAGCACGAGCCGAGTGTCATGCGAGCATCGCAGTAGTGCCCCGTGTGGCCCCAGCCTCTCTCTCTCACACTCACTGACTCATTCACTCACTCTCACCCACTTAGGCTGCTTTCACACTACGTCTTTTTAACATGCGTCCTGAACGTTTTTTTGCTGCAAAAGCGGATCCTGCTTTTACAGCAAAAAACACATGCAAACGCATGTGTTACTTTGCAGGATCCTGTCACTGGATGTTTAGGGGCGGGCATTGGAGTCATGTGATCGGGAGTGATGGGAACTAAACGTGCCAGACTGGGAGCCGGCTTCTTACAACTGCGGAGGTTCGTAACCAAGGTAAACATCGGGTATACTTGCTTGGATACCCGATATTTACTTTGATTACGAGCGTCTGCAGCTGCTAGGAGCCGGGCTCCCTGCACACGTAACCAACGTAAACATCGGGTAACTAAGATAAGTGGTTACCCGATATTTACCTTGGTTACGAGTGTCCGCAGCTCTCAGGTGGAGGAGAGGGAGGGGGAGAGACAGAGAGGTAGGAGAGAGAGGGACTGATCACGCGAGACTGGTTCTGGGCATGCTCAGTAGAGCAAGCAGGATCCTGCCTATCAGCATGCCAGCGTTCACATGCGTTTGCATGCTGTTTAGTCAGGATCCAGCGATTTGCAGTATTTGGACGCAGCTCAAAAACGCTACATGTAGCGTTTTTGAAAGATGTTAAAAAACTGCAAGTCGCTGGATCCTCACTATAACGCACGCAAACGCAGGTGAACGCATGTTAACGCGAGTCCATTGCAAATGCATTGAAATGAAAACGCATTTGCACTGGATCCGTTTTTGCGTTAAAAAAACGTTCAGGACGCATGTTAAAAAGACGTAGTGTGAAAGCAGCCTTACCGATCACCGACGCGGCGCTGCATGGCTGTCACACTGTTGGCGGCTTCTCCTGATTTTGAAAATGCCGGCCGCCCATTATTCAATCTCGTATTCACTGCTTTCCCCGCCCACCGGCGCCTATGATTGGTTGCAGTCAGACACACCCCCACGATGAGTGACAGCTGTCTCACTGCAACCAATCACAGCCGCCAGTGGGTGGGTCTATTTCTTGCATTAAAAAAAAATAAATTAAAAAAAAAACGGCGTGCGGTCCCCCCCAATTTTGATATCAGCCAAGATAAACTCATATGGCTGAAGGCTGGTATTCTCAGGATGGGGAGCCCCACGTTATGGGGGGCCCACCACCCTAAAAATATCAGCAAGCAGCCGCCCGGAATTGCCGCATCCATTAGATGCGACAGTCCCGGCTTATCCCGAATTGCCCTGGTGCGGTGGCAATTGGGGTAATAAGGGGTTAATCATGGCAGGCGTCTGAGACACCCCAATGATTAACCTGTAAGTGAAAGTAAATAAACACATACACCCAATAAAATACTTTAGTTGGAATAAAAGACAAAAAAAACCACCCTCTTTCACCACTTTATTAAAATCCCCAAATACCCCTCCAGGTCCGACATAATTCACAGAGGTCCCGCAACGCTTTCAGCTCTGCTACATGAAGCTGACAGGAGCGGCAGTAGAACACCGCCGCTCCTGGGAGCTCCACACAGCAACTGAAGGGAGTTGCGCTGTCAGCGGGGTCGTCACTGAGGTAGTGCCGGTGTATGTGCTGTGATGATGCGTGCGGTAGTGCAGGGGTGTGCGGTGATGATGCGTGCGGTAGTGCAGGGGTGTGCGGTGATGGTGCATGCGGAGAATTTGGTAGAGAATTTGGGGACATTACCCCCATAATAGTGTCAGCAGCAGATCCTCGCCCCATAACAGTGTGTCATGATCACATTTTTTGCTTAAAGTTTTATTTTCCTATTTTCCTTCTCTAAAACCAGGGTGCGTCTTATGGTCCGGTACGTCTTATAGTCCGAAAAATACGGTATATACTTAACAAAAAAGTGCAGGTTTGTTATAATCAAGCAAAAAATGTTCACAATAGTGATCCAACGGCGTATAGAAAAACATGGAATCAATAAAAATGTCACTTTGTCCTGCACGGAATGCGGCCCCTCTCAATTTTTTTTTCTATGTGCGGATATTTCCCCAGCTGAGTTTGAGACCCCTGCCTTAGGGCGGCTTTGCACGTTGCAACATCGCACGTGCGATGTCGGTGGGGTCAAATCGAAAGTGACGCACATTCAGCGTCACTTTCGACATCGTTGTGTGTAAATTCTAGATGATACGATAAACGAGCGCAAAAGCGTCGTTATCGTATCATCGTTGCAAGCTCCGACTTTTCCATAATTTTGCTGCAGTGATGGTACGATGCTGTTCCTCGTTCCTGTGGCAGCACACATCGCTGTGTTGCGCCGCATGAGCGAGGAACTTCACCTTACCTGCCGCCGGCGGCTCTACGGAAGGAAGAAGGTGGGCGGGATGTTTACATCTTGCTCATCTACGCCGCTATTGGCCGCCTGCCGTGTGACGTCGCTATGACTCCGCACGACCCGCCCCCTTAGGAAGGAGGCGGGTCGCCGGCCAGAGCGACGGTCGCAGGGCAGGTAAGTGCATGTGAAACTGGCGTAGCGATAATTTTCGCTACGCCAGCTATCACAAGATATCGTACCTGCGACGGGGGCGGGGACTATCGCGTGCGACATCGCAGCATCGGCTTGCGATGTCGCAACGTGCAAAGCCCGCCTTAGACCCAAAAGTGCTTCACAGAATTTTATGTTGAGCTTTGAAAGTGATAAAATAAATTTTTAACACAAAATGTTGCTTTAACCCCAAATCTTTCATTTTCACAAGGGTAACAAGAGAAAATGCACTGTAGAATTGTTGTGCAATTTCAACTGAGTACACCAATACCCACATGTGACTGTACAGTTTTATTTTGCCACAAGGCAGGGCTCAGGAGGAAAGGACCGCAATTTGACTTTTGGAGCAAAGATTATCCTAGAATAGTTTACGGACTCCATTTGCAAAGCCCCTAAGTGTCAGAACAGCAGAAACCACATCAAATGACCACATTTTGGAAAGTACACCCATTTGGGACTAGGAGTGTAGTGACATTTTGTTCTCTGGAAATAGCACATGTAATGCTCAATACATTGTAGTTCCTGAAAATTGTGCTCTCCGTAAATTAAGCAGACTTTCGTCACTACAATGCTGTACATGTGGCATGTGGACATTAACTGTGGCTTTGGCACATTGTGGTGCTCAGAGTGGGTAGGGGCATTAGGATTTGGGGGCGCAGAATTTGCTAATTTTCTTTTTTGGGGGGAGTCATAGCGCTTTTTCAGAACCTTCCGTTAACAGGTGACGGATGTGAGTGAGACTTATTATTTCTGGGTTGAGTGCTACTTGGTGACAATTTGAGGTACAGAACATTTTTGCTCAGTTCACATTTATTCTGTGTTCTATGCTGAGCTTTTACATCAGGGTTTTTATTTACATCTCCGAAAAACATGATTTAGGTGAAATCTCTGATGGATCCACTCACTCATAAGGCAAAGTTACTCCAGGCTCCGTTTGGCCTCTGTTCAGAGATGTTCGTCTGTTCAAAACTGTTGTCGACTCCACTTTTGTGCACATCTAAAAAGATGGACACTGACGCACCACAGGCCAGACAGGAGCTGAAAGTGACTCCTTCTGCCTCATTACATTTAATTTTCTGTTGGAAATTTTATCTGAATCATATTTTTCTAGGTTTTACACAAACCCCGATGTAAGCGCTCAGCATAAAATGCAGAATTAATGTGAGCTGAGCCTTTGGGAGGCAGAATAAACAAATCAACAGCAGTTGAAAAATTGGTTTTATTACTATTTTTTTCTGTGGTTCATCTTGCAGTATAAATGATACCGCAACTTTATTATTAAATTCAGTATGATTACAGCAGTACCACATTTATATTGTTTTTTATATGTTGCCGCTTTAACATCATAAACATTTTTATTAAAAAAATTTTGCATTGCTGCAGCTTTATTATTTTTGCTGATGAAGCAGTATGGCTGATTGTTTATTGCAAGAGAAGATGATGTTTTTAGCGATAGGATTTTTATTTAAATGTGCGTTTTATATCGCAATTTATTTCACTTTTTTGTCAGCTTTATGATAAAAAGACAGTTTTTCCTATGTTGTTTAACTTTTTTTTTTTACCGTGTTCACAGAATGCGTTAACTAATGTGACAGTTTTATAGATTGGGTTGTTACGGATGTGGCAATATCAATTATGTGTGCTTTTTTTTTAACATAAATATTACATGTTTATTGGTGGAATTTTATTTTTTGTTCTATATTTTCTGATTTGTTAAAAAATATTTTAAATTTTTTTTTTTAAACTTTTTTTTACATAGTCCCTATATGGAACTTATTAACTTTTATCGCCCTGATTGCTGATATAATGTATTGCAATGCACCAGCATTACAATACATTATATCTGTCAATGCTGCACTGACAGGAAGCCTTTTAAACCATGATCCCAGAATAATCTACAATGCCTTCCTATAGCTGAGTGATCCGGAGCTCATCATGATGACCTCGGATCACCAAAGCAACGATCAAGCCTTCATGATGACGTCGCGGGGGCATCGGTTGGGCGAGAGAGGGAACACCGCCCCCTAAATGCTGCGATCGATATCTAGTACAGCATTTAGGGGGTTAAACAGCCAGGGATGGTGCAGGAACCATCCTTGGATTTGAGAGTTGGAGCTCGGCTGTCACGTAAGCCAAGATCCCAGCAGATATCACATCAGCACAGTTCCTGCACCAGGACAAACCGTTATGTCCAAGGTCAAGACGTCCCCGCCAAATATTAACCCCTTCAGCCCCCGGGCACTTTCCGTTTTTGCGTTTTTGTTTTTTGCTCCCCTTCTTTCGAGAGCCGTAACTTTTTTTATTTTTCCGTCAATCTTGCCATATGAGGGCTTGTTTTTTGCGGGACGAGTTGTACTTTTAAATGAAACCATAAGTTTTACCATATGGTGTACTGGAAAACAGCAAAAAAATTCCAAGTGTGGAAAAACTGCAAAAAAAGTGTGATGGCACAATAGTTTTTGGGATGTTTTATTCACCATGTTCACTATATGGTAAAACTGATGTGTGCGTATGATGCCTGAGGTCGGTGTGAGTTTGTAGACACAAAACATGTATAGGTTTACTTGTATCTAAGGGGTTAAAAAAATTCACAAGTTTGTCCAATAAAAGTGGCGTACGTTTTGCGCCATGTTCCGAAACCCATAGCGTTCTCATTTTTTGGGATCTATGGCTGAGTGACGCCTTATTTTTTGCGTCTCGAGCGGACGTTTCTAACGGTACCATTTTTGCGCAGATGCTACGTTTTGATCGCCTGTTATTGCATTTTGCGTAAAACGTAATTTTGGGGTTTGGAATTTTTTTGCCACTACGCCGTTTACCAATCAGATTAATTGATTTTATATTTTGATCGGGCATTTCTGAACGCGGCAATACCAAATGTGTATTTATTTATTTTTTAACCTTTTCATTTTCAATGGGGTGAAAGGGGGGTGATTTGAACTTTTAGGTTTTTTTTTTTATTATTTTTTAAAACTTTTTTTTTTTTTTAATTTACTAGTCTCCCTAGGGGGCTATAGCGATCAGCAATCCGATCGCTCTGCCCTATCTGCTGATCACAGCTATACAGCTGTAAACAGCAGATACGGTCACTTCCTGATTCATTCGGCTCCGGGCCGAGTGAAAACGAAAGGGACTCGTCATAGCTGCAGGCGTCATCACATAACCCTGAGCTACCATGGCAACCACCGAAAGTCACGTGATTTCCGGTGGGGGCGGCGGTAAGTGAAAATCCTGACCGCGCGTATATATATCTCGCTGCCAGACTTTGGCAGCGAGATGTAAGGGGTTAATGTTACGGGTGGAATGCGATTCCACTCGTAACATGCAGGCACACTTGTCAGCTGTTGAAAACAGCTGATATGTGCGCCGATCGCCGCAACCTGCCCGCGGCAGGGGCAGAGCTTAACCTCATACAATCCATGACGGGTAGATCCGTCAAAGGTCATGAAGGGGTTAAGTACCATTTATGTCCAGGGTCACGAAGGGGTAATCTTTTTCTAAGAGGATTTCATAAATCTCATGATGGCCCAAACAAATGAAAACACCCATTAATTTTTTTCCCAAAGCCCCACTTCATCAATTGCTAATTGGACCCCGTTAAATGTGGTAGAAATTATGAAATTTTGGGGCCTTGTGCTTTACATGGGAATACTTCAGAAGCCAGTACTTTGCCAATATAAAATATCAGCACTTCTATATATCACTTCAATTTTTTTGCATAGCTATAACCCAGACAAGCTTTGAGGCTATGCTTAAATTTTTGTATTATAATGATAATGCGGTTTCCACAGCAAAATGACTCCATCTTTGATTATTTAAAATTAGGCAGGTCATTGAACACTTCAGAAAAATTTACTGAGGTCTATATCCTCCAAAGGGACAGCTGATGAGTCTCTAAAACACTTCAAGGGAAGGATTAAAGGGAACCTGTCAGCAGAAATTTTGCACAAAACCTAAAAGATTCCCCTTCTGCTGCTCCTGGGCTGCATTCTAGCATAGTTCCTATTGTTATTGTGCCCCCTTTTAGACCAAAATAAATACTTTATAAAGTGGTACCTTTTCCTATGCAAATCTTGTTCATCGTACACTGGGGCGGGCTGTCTGGTGTTCGTTATCCTGCTTCCTGCTGCTTTACGCCGTCCCCCGCTCAATTTCATACTTCAGGACGCCGCCTAGTGCGCCTGAAGTCTCGCGCATGCACCGTGCCACTCTGGCGGGACTGCACAGTGTGACCGCTGGTGACGTGTTGCGCAGGCGTGAGATTATGGGCGGCGCTCTGATTTTCATTAGCAAGTACCCGCCCATAATCTTGTGCCCGCGCTTTCCCCTCTGCGTCCACCGTTCTGCGCAAGCGCTGGCCAGATGAATCCACGTCACCTCTTACCAAGATGGGAAAGAGGTGACATGGGGTCATCTGGCCAGCGCTTGCGCAGAACGGTCGAGTCAGAGGGGAAAGCACGGGCACGAGATTATGGGCGGGTACTTGCTGATGAAAATCACAGCGCCGCCCATAATCTCACGCCCGCGCAAAACATCACCAGCGGTCACACTGTGCACAGTGCACAGTCCCGCTAGAGTGGCACAGCACATGCGTGAGACCTCGGGCGCACTGGGCGGCGTCCAAGTATGAAATTGAGCGATGGGGGACGGCGTAAAGCAGCAGGAGGCAGGATAACAGACAGCAGACAGCCCGCCCCCGTGTACGATTAACAATAGGAAAAGGTACCACTTTATAATGTATTTATTTTGGTCTAAAAGGGGGCACAATAACAATAGGAACCATGCTACAATGCAGCCCAGGAGCTGCAATAGGGGAATCTTTTAGGTTTAGTGCAAAGTTTCTGCTGACAGGTTCCCTTTAAATTCCAGCAATACCTACCCAGTAAGGGTTAAAAAGAAAGGAATCAAAATAAACAAACTGTGATAGTATCTTCCAGGGCTGTAGAGTCGGAGTTCATTTTGGTGGAGTCAGAGTCGGTATAAAATGGACCGACTCCGACTCCTAAAATATATAATAAATTGAGGACAGTAGTTCAATGCAGAATGTGCTGAATATTTTTTCATCGGAATTTGGGAAAGTTATCGAATGTCCTATAAATGGCTGTTCTATTCCTGATCTAAAGCGGGCTTTACACGCTGCGACATCGCTAGCCGATGCTAGCGATGGCGAGCGTGATAGCACCCGCCCCTATCGTTATGCCGATATATGGTGATCGCTACGGCAGCGTCACACGCACTTACCTGGTCGTCGTCGCTGTGACTGCCGAACAATCCCTCCCTCAATGGGGAGGGACGTTCGGCATCACAGCGACGTCACCGCGACGTCACTAAGCGGCTGGCCAATCAAAGCGGAGGGGCGGAGATGAGCGGGACGAACATCCCGCCCACCTCCTTCCTTCCTCATTGCTGGCATGTGGCAGGTAAGGAGAAGTTCCTCGTTCCTGCGGCGTCACATTCGCACACAGCGTTTTTGCTGCATTTTTTGAGAGTACGTTTTTTAGCTGCAAAAGCAGATCAGCTTTTTAAAAAACCGCATCACTTGAAAGGTTTTTGAGCTCATAGATAATGTTTTCAATAGCAGAAGATTAGAAAAACACCACACAAAATGACATGCTCAGTGTGGCTTGAGATGTTCCACCAGCCCAGGGGGTTGCACAGACACTTCAAATAAAGGGGACGTATTTGTACGGGATTTGCCGTATACTGTCTGTGACACCACCCACGGTGTATGGTGATGTGTAGCACCACCACTGCTGCTGTTGGGTACCCCGGGTGCGATGTGATGGCAGCTTGATGTTAACCCCTCCGTGGGTAGGGATGGATGCCCCGGGGCCCAATGTCTCTGTGCTAAGGGTGATGATTGCAGGGGCCGGCGCGCCCGGTCAGACCGGGGGTTGTTAGCTTAGTCACAATTAAAGAATTCAGACGAGTCCACTGGTAAACCAAGGTGACGGTGGCCGGCCGCCGCTGCCGGGTGCATTCAGGTCCCACGCCTGGGCTGGCTGTCTGTATCACTTCTCCCTGCACTGTTGTGAGTTCTCTTTGGGCTTTCCGGTATGAAACACGGAAGCCCGCTCCCAGAACTATGGGTGGGAGCCGTGCCCGCTGACACTGGCTCTTGGGATCTACCGGGCCCTAGCGTATGCCCTATACCCCGCGGTGAGCTGTTGTCTGCTTTTTGGGACTTTTGGTGGGACAGGACCTATAATCCTGCCCTCAATTGGTTAATTAGTTAGGCCGTCTGTTCCGGTTCTGGTTTCAGGGTCCAAGTACCCCCTTTGTGCACGGTTTCCGGGTCGGTTCTCTGGTGTCAGTATCGGCGGGCTCCAACCCTATCCCGGTCCACCTCGGATCTACGGCAGCCGTCTTCCCGTCTCCTGCAGACACAGACCACCGTCTGCCACCTAGCCAGCACGCCGGGGCTCCAACCCCGATGCCTTTGCTCACTGAACTTCAACTCCTCACTACTCCACTCTTCTCCACTTCAGACTTGAACCTCAACTCAGCTTAAACTCGAACTTAAAACTACTTCTTTTCCCGCCCCGGGTTCTCTAGACCCCTAGGTGGGCGTTTCTCATCCGCCTGGTTCGGGACACTGGTGTGTCTGTCCTACCCTAAGGGGGGTGGCTAGGGTTTCAGGTCAGCTGGTGTAACCCTTTGTGGGAAGGTGTTGTGCGGGGGCCTAGACTGTGTGACTACCTGGTGTGCCAGGGTGTCACATTCCCCCTTGGTTGAATAAAGACCGTCCGCGGGCTGTCCGACCACCACTGTTTATTAAACAGGAACTGTAAGAGGTCGTGGCCTAGCTCAGTATGTGAGTGGAAGCAGATCCTGTAGCTCCTGCCAAGCATCTAGAAAATCACTAGGGGAGAAAACCAAAAAAACACTCTCAGAAGTCACAGGCTGCAGCTGGACGACCCTCTGTCCCCCCCCTGACCTGATTGCATTGCTTACTGGCACAGATATGACAAGGAGGGGGCCGAAAAAGCAGGTGGGAGAAGTGGAGGAGCAGAATCAAGATGGTGCCGTGGGCAGCATGGAGAAGAGAAAAGATAATGGTGCAGACGCTGAGGAGACCAGAAGACAGGCTGCAACAAGGCTGGAGCGTTTTGCCAGGCAGGAGAGCGGTGCCCATCACAGAGAGACAGTGAGAGGTGAGCTGCAGATGAATATGGGACTTGCAGACAGCATGGTGCTGAGTGAAGGAGGGGGGAGGGGTGAGAGCAGCGAGGGAGCTCAGGCCTGCATGGCAGAGACAAATCCCAGATCTCAGGCAGCACAGCTAGGAGAGCTGGCAGGCACACAGAATATCCCTGAAGAGCCCACACTGAGAGACATCCTCACAGCAGTAATGCTCTGCAGAGCATCTATTACTGAGGTGACCCTGCAGCTGGGGAGCCTGAGAGAAGACATGGCATCCATGCGGCACAAGCTTCATGAAGTGAAAGAGAGAACAGGAGAAGTTGAGCAAAGACTCAGTATCACGGAGGACCACATGGCAGGATCTGACAGAGACGGGCAGCGTGCAGCACAGCAAATAGCAGCACTCCTAGCAAAAACGGATGACCTTGAAAATAGATCAAGGCGTAACAACCTGAGAATAATTGGCATTCCAGAGAAAGTGGAAGGTACATCCCCAACTGAATTTTTTGAGGAATGGCTGAAAAGTAAAATTGGATCTGAGCATCTCACCCCTCTATATGCGGTGGAATGAGCCCATAGGGTTTCCACCCGCCCCCTGCCTCCTGGACACCCACCGCGACCTGTCCTGGCCAAAATACTGCACTACAGAGACCGGGATAATATCCTGAAGCATGCCAGAGGACACCCGGACCTGATCATCAATGGCTCCAAGATATCCACTTTTCCAGATTACTCCATAGAAGTGCAAAAGCAAAGAGCCAAGTTCATTGACATCAAGAGAAGGCTGAGACAACTGAATCTGGTATACTCCATGATGTACTGGGCGAAACTCAGAGTGGTAGCTGGAGGAATAGTGCACTTTTTCCTGGATACTAAGGAAGCGCTAAGATGGCTGGATAGCAATGAACAACGCTTGCGGCGGGAGGGTCGTGAAGGGGAAGCTGGAGACTGACTTTTGGGGACACCCTACCTCTCATCGCATGCAGTGGTGTAGAGGAAAAATACTATGCTATGGTTGCCGGGGAGGAGTTCCTGTTTGAAAATTTTAAAAAACATTTTTTTTTTTTTTTTTTGTTTACCTTGGCAATCTAAATTTAAATCTACATTTAATGGACTCTAGAGGAAAGGGGTCTGAAAACACCACTGAGGATGGGAGGAAATGGAATCCTGGCTATGGAAAGGGACTTTCCAACTCATACTGTACTCACAATGCATAAATATTGAATTTTTTTTCTCCCCCCCCCTCTTTTTTTTGTTTTTCTTTCTCCCCTCTCGCTCCTCTTATTCCACCCTCTGTCTTCTTCTTATACTACTTTTCTCTTTCTCTTCTTTGTTTTGCCCACTCCCCCCCCCCTTTCTTTCTCCCTTTTTTCCCTTCTTCTTTCCCGTAACTTGCTTTTGTTCTTCCCCCTTAATATTAAAAAAAAAAGGGGGCATTGCGAGAATATGGCAGGACTGCAATACTGATCAGATGGACAGCCGGATATCGTGCACGACAAACAGGCGGGGTCCGCCCCTCCTTCTGGAGGTCCTGGTTCTGGTGTTATTGATGGTTGATAGGGCCCTGTCCGTCGTAAAAGAGGAAACGCTACAAAAGATGGACGCGGTATCTGGCAGACTTGCAAAGGCAAACATATGCCCTCCGTCCCTGATACAAAGGGGACTGGTGGCAACGATGTGTTACTATGATTATTGTTGTGGGGGGTGTTTATATTGGGGGGTTAGGGGGAGGGTGGGCCGGTCGACAGTCTCATTTGGCCTATTAAGGAGCTCTGGGAGAACGAGAATTTGTCAATTAATCATATGGCGGGACGCATTAAGCTAATTAGTTGGAATGTTAGGGGCTTAGCCTCTAGCATCAAAAGACAAGCAGTATTTCAATTTTTACGCACAGAAAAACCTAACCTAATTTGCTTGCAGGAAACACACATGATACCGGAGAAGCTGCATCTACTGGATAGAAGGTGGTTCAGGGTGGGGTATCATTCTACATATTCTGCATACTCCAGAGGGGCCAGTATACTAGTCCGCTCAGGCGCACGGTTTGAATTTCTAAAGGTCATCATGGATAAAGATGGGCAGTATGTATATCTTTCCTGTAGGCTGGGGACAAGAGCCGTAGTAATTATATCCCTATACATACCTCCGCGATATTGCAGCAAACTACTTCACAGTCTGATAAATTTATTGGCAGACTAAAGGGGGTTCCCTTTATGATAATGGGAGATTTTAATAATATTCCGAATTCACATTGGGACAAAGTGAGACATGAGGTACGAAAACTGGGGGGTAACTGTACACCATTCGGCAATTTACTTAAAGAAATGGCGCTGATTGACCTGTGGAGGACTCGGCATCCGGAAGTGTATCAATACTCCTGTTATTCGGCTACGTTCTCATCCCTGTCGCGCATTGATCTGGCCTTGGGCAATGAAGCAATGCAAGGTTTGGTAGTGGGTACTAAATACTTCCCCAGGACGGTATCAGATCATTCGCCCCTGTGTGTAGAAATAGACCTGGGGGAACAACAAAACCAAAATAGACCCTTATGGAAATTAAATCCCTATTGGTTACAATTAGTGGAAGAAGGGGGGGGGGGGTATTAGTGATAGTTTAAGGGAATACCTTAGGTTCAATGAAGGATCAGCATCTATTGGAATGGTTTGGGAGGCAATGAAGGCGTACTTGAGGGGATTGTATATAAGGGGTATATCTAAGGTAAAGTCGGAGGCAAGAAGGCAGAATCAGCTTGCGTTTCAGGAATTGGGGGAGGCGGAAGATGCTCTAATATCAGACCCCGCGCCAGCGGCAAAAGCTAGGATGAAGGCAGCTCAAAAGATGGTTAATAGATTGACCATACAGGCAGCGGAGAGAAAGAAAATGTTCCAAACCATGCAGTCCTTTGATAATAGGTGACCCGCCCGTTCTCCATTCTCAGTGATAGCTGCGGCACAGAGGGAATCGACATATATTGCATGGTTACAGTCAGTAGATGGGGCAGTTGTCACGGACACCTCAGGGATCCTAAAAGTACTAGAAACATTCTACTCTGATCTATACTCAGTCAAGGTGCACCCGGAGGCGGGGGAGGTGGATGAATTTCTAGGCACAGCTCAGGTGCCAGTCCTCTCAAGGGAATCTAGAGAGTTACTAGACAAGCCATTTGACTTAGAGGAGTTAGAGCTAGCTCTGAGTGATATGGCGAATGATAAGGCGCCGGGGGTAGATGGGTTTCCGGCTGAAGTATTTAAACAACATAGGGAGGTTTTACTGCCGGTGCTGCTTAAGGTATATAATTCATGTCTGAAAAGAGGAGAGCTTATGCCGTCTATGCAGGAGGCAATAATTGTGGTACTCCCTAAAGAAGGCAAAGACCCGGGTTTGCCAGACTCTTACAGACAGATTTCACTATTGACGGTAGATGTAAAGCTCCTAGCTAAGATGCTTGCAATAGGCTCACCAAAGTCATTACATCCCTAATACACCCAGATCAAGCAGGGTTTATGCCCAACAAATCCATGGCAACTAACCTTGGGACACTGTACCTGAATATGCAGATACCGGTGGAAAATAAGGGGAGGCGGGTCATTCTCTCCCTAGACGCGGCCAAAGCTTTTGACAGCGTAGAGTGGGGGTACCTATGGGCTACGATGCGATCAATGGGGTTTGGGGAAGTGTATATTAGGTGGGTGCAGCTGTTGTACTCTGCTCCTACGGCAAGAATTAGGGCAAAAGGCAGCATGTCAGATAGATTCTCTCTATAGAGGCACAAGGCAGGGGTGCCCACTGTCCCCCCCTGTTGTTTGCTATCGAACCACTGGCGGCGGTGATGCGGCGGGATCCTGGTGTAGTGGGTTAACGATATGGGAGTGTGGAGGAGAAAGTGGCCTTATATGCGGACGATTTATTATTGTTTCTGGCAGATGCAGGGAGTTCCTTGGAGGCGGTAATGAGGGTCGTATCTAACTTTGGAAGGATATCAGGGCTCACGATAAATCGGGACAAATCTGTTTTGATGCCACTAGATGAAACGCCTTCCAATGTAGTGGTGACTTGTGCTCCGGTTCAGGTGGTGTCAGAGTTTAAATATCTGGGAATTATGATATCCAATAAACTGGCTGAGTATGAACGTCTTAATCTCACCCCCCTTTTACTTAAGTTCAAACAAAAGATTCTGGCCTGGTCCTATGTGTGAGGACTACCCTCACAATTTGTTGGTATGTTTATGAAAGTTTTAAAATGCAATATTTATCTGATTTAAAAAAAAACAGGAACTGTAAAATAGAAAAAAGGGGGTAACGTAAACAAATGAACATTTTTCTTCCCTTTATGGGAGGCACATCTTGAACGTTGCAAAATCGAACGGGCCACCTTCTCATTGCACCCACCCCAAACAACCTGTTCCCTGGTGCCACCGCTAAGCACTGGTGCGCACCCCTTTCCCAAGTCCAGGAACGAGTCCGGGTGACGTCCATACGGGCCGGGTAAAAAGTTCCTTACCTGACAGTCCTTATCACGGGCCCCTAGTCTGGGGACCCCTGGCCTGGAGGTTAGCCACCAGTTGCAGTGGTGACTGGGCCTCGGCCTCCTCCACCGCAGGCCCTTCCTCCAATCGGCCTCTCCAGAGACTGTGGCAAACAACTAGAAGGTGGATGGGGTATTTACAAGGCTCAAAAGTTTTTGGGTTGGCCTGCCATTTCTCTACCGTGGTCCATTAAAACTGTAAAATTACAACGGGGTTAACTGAAATAGCCGGGAACCGCTACTGTGGCGCCCTGGACTAGCCAGGTCGTCACAGGGACTACAACACAACAGCCCCACCCCGAGATAGGCACATCAGTCAGACACAAAATCCTTGTTGCCTCCCTCCAGGGGCTGATGTCCACACCAGGTGGGGTGGAGCCAGGCTGTTGGCCCCACCCACTGAGGAGTTCACAGTCCTGGAGGCGGGAATGGAAGTCAGAACAGTTAGGGAAGGGAAAGAGTGAGGAGTAAAGTGGTAGTAGAGGAGCAATCTGACCGTGTCCGGGTACGTGGCCCGGGCACCAAGAGCAAGGTTGGCAGACGGTGGTGGCCGTCTGCAGGAGAGGCAGATCAACGCGGAACCATAGGACCGGGGACGGGCGGTGGCCCGCCGGTACCGAACCAGGGAGCGAAGTGAAGCCAGCACAAACCGGCAGGGCCTGCGGACCCCGACCAGGCTTGGAGTCGCCATTAAACAGGTCAAATCCGTTAGTGACCGGAACACCAGGGGTTTCCAAACAGCCAAGACCCGATTTGAAGGCAACCGTCCAACTAGCACAAGGGAAATACAGCTACCGCCACAGCTAGGGTTCCCAGGGCCAGAGCCTGCGGGCAAAAGGGCTCCTCCGGCCCATATACAAGCTGGGGATCGGGTTACCGGTGGGAAGCCATCGGGACCGAAGATACACAAAAGGTGCAGGGAAAGGCAGCCACCACCAACCGTCCGGGAGAAACCACAGCAGCCGGCTGCGGGACCCGTCCATCCAGCCGTTTATTTTACCAGAGACTTTGCATCCATTTGTGGCTGAGTGAGTACTACCGTGCCGTCTGGCACCGCGCTGCGCAGTCCAAGCGACCCTGCACCTCCCCGCCGCTGCCTCCCCGTCACCTCACCGGGCCCCGGGATCACCAACCCCCCTACCCACGGAGGGGAGAGAAACATCCCAGCTGCTCCCTGCCATCGCTCCCGGGATCCTCGTCAATAGCAGCGGTGGTGCCCCAACCTCACCACAAACCGTGGGTGGCGTCACGGACCAAATCCCCCAAACCACACTACCCCCTTTCGCTCACGGGCGAGGAGCGCCGCTCGAGTCCCCGGATCCGGCCCACCGCTCGAGCCACCGAGCAGCAGCAGCAGCGCCGGACCCGAGCGTAGTGAGCACAGCGCCCTCCCCGCCCGCGACACTACCTCATACTCATCATCCTTGCTTGGAAATGGCGGAGAGTGGTGGAGGTGCAACTGATCCCCACCTTTCACCCATCTCTTCACATCGAGGGTGAACCACCCCCTCTCTCCGCAGTGTCGGGTATATGAGATCAACTCTCCGGGCTCCAGATCTCGATCCGGGTGGCCAGTAGGTAGGTGTGGGGCCACATCTCTTCGGGAGACGAATATCTCGGCCTCCAGGCCCGGCTTGTATATAAAACCCCATCCCTTTTGGGGGTTAAAATGCCGGACCTGTCCTAGATAAGTAGGGCCCCGCACCTGTAAGGTGACCTGTCGGTTCAGCACTTTTGCCTTCCGCTTCTCTTGGGCCGTGATCTCTGTCTTCAGCTGCTGCCGCTGCCAATACGGGGCACTGGTTCCGTGCTCCGCCTCCTCCTGCTCAGGGGTTTGGATCATCCGGACGCCCTCACTGCCGGCTACGACCAGCCTCACGTGAAGTGGAGGGCTCCGCGGATCCGCGGCCTGCTCTGCAGGTGCATCCCGGCTGCGCCTCAGTGGGAACCGGGTACTGGGGAGCGGTCGGCGTCTCTGCTGGTGCTGACTTCCGGTCGGGCGTCGCCTCTGTTGCGGCCGGGCGGATTGCCGGGGCCGACGTCATCAAGCGCGCCGCTATCTTCGGGACCTGGGATGATGTCATCTTTGGTGCAGCTGGGCTCGGGGCCAGAGGGGACGTCTTCTGGGCTCTGGTCTGGCGCGGGGCTGGTATGGGTGCCGGCGCGGTGGTGTGCGCATGGCCTGAGGGCTCCGTTGCCGGGTCCTCGTGGGAAGATGGAATGGGTTCCGCTGCCGTGGCTTGGGGCAGCGGACCGATTGGGTCACTAACTGCAGATACGGGCAGCGAGGGAGGCGACGTGGCGGACGGGGGCGGACCGAGCTCCTCAGCCTGGTGGGCTGGTTCCGATGGAACATAGGGGCGTGGGTCGTTTACCCGCTCTTCCGAGGCCGCCATCTCTTCGCGTGCCCGGACGGCTGCAGCCAGATTCCTCATCTCGGCCGTCCATCTCACCAGCATATAGTTGGCCTGGGTCTGAATCCTGCGGCACATCTTCGCAGTCTGGGCTTCCACCCATTCAGCAGTCCCGGGAGCTGGTTCCTCCATGTTCAGGTCGCCGGACCGGGCAGACATCCTCTCTAGATGGTTTCCAGGAACCAAAGGATGGCAGAGTCCTGGTGTCCCTCTGCCTCTTATCTCCTCGGATTACATGCTGCAATTCTCGCCCTCCCCCTGGTTTTTTGGGAGCAGACCTTTCTCGTGTCTCTCAGTTTCATTTTTCGGGCTCAGGGTCACTTCCTTCCGGCCCTTGTTCCCAGGGGACGGGGTTTCAACTTCGCGCCCTTTCCTGGGGAAGAAGACGCTGGGTTGTCGTTTTTCGCGCCCAAAAATGGCGGCAAAATGGCGACTTTTCAAAAATTATTGCAGCGGAGCACCGCTGACAGTCCAGAACAAGGCGCACTTCCACAGGTAAGTGGATGGGTTACAATCCTGTTCGCGATGCCAAGTTTTGAGGTGTGCCGCCCCCATGCCAGCAGCCGAGCTGCTCGGGTCCGGATCCGCAGTGTGGATCGAGGGGTTCCACCGGCCCCGAGGGTCGTGAGGACACTTCAAATAAAGGGAACGTATTTATACGGGAATTGCCGTATACTGTCTGTGACGCCACCCACGGCGTATGGTGAAGTGTAGCACCACCGCTGCTATTGCGGGGTACCCCGGGGGCAATGTGATAGCAGCTTGATGTTAACCCCTCCGTGGGTAGGGATGGATGCCCCAGGGCCCAATGTCTCCGTGCTAAGGGTGATGATTGTAGGGGTCGGCACGCCCGGTCAGACTGGGGATTGTTAGCTTACTCAC